>NW_026863121.1:0-214293 GCF_026571515.1 Ruditapes philippinarum | reverse complement strand
CATCATCATCCCCATCATAAATCATTATCATAAATCATCATCATCATCTTTTCATAAAATTATCATAAATATCAAAATTAATCATCATCATCTCAACATACGTCATCTATAATCGTTATCAACATCATCATTCATCACAATCACCATCATCATCATTATCTATCATAATCATCAGTCAGTTCATTATCAGTCATCGTCATCATAACAACACCATCATATAAACCCAATATTATCATGTAAAAGTCATCACCATCATCCAAAACAATAATTGATCATTATATTCAAATTATCATGTTTGGTAAAAAATAACCAGAATCATTATTCAAAACAGATACATAAACAGATAAAGAAATTGCAATGTGTAAAAGATATTCGTAAGCAGGTGTATTTTATTATAAATTTTCAGGACTGGTGTAGCTGGTGGTGTAAACAGTTATTTGATATTTACATTCACACGGGTCTGATCTATAATCTGTTTTTGATATTTTCGGGATCAAATACAGAAATAAGTATGGAACATAGAAAAAATAACTCAGTTTTTTTTAATAAAATAAATAATATTTTGTTGTAAATTTTAAATTTTGTTTAAAGGAAATAAAAAAGAATTAATTCCATTCAATAAATCTTTATGACCAAATATGTAGTGATTGTTGTAAATTGAAAAACCCAGTGTCTTCAACGGTACAAGTAAGAAGTTGTTATACATCCTTTGCTTCACCCCTCCCGATTCTTTTAGGTTTTGGTAATATATGTTGAAAGGAAGTTATGGTATAACATCTTCCAGGAAAAAAAAAAATTAGTATTTTCCATCGAATAACTTGAAAAGTTTTTAATCATCACAGTCCACAGTTACACAACAAATCTGCCAGACGTCACAGCAATCTGAACAGAGGGTACAACAATCTGTACAGCTTGTACAGCAATTACAACAGCCGGTACTGTCTTTTGAACGGTTTTCTATCGTTACTGGAACAAGCCTTTTTTTATACAGCAAACTTCATTGCAGCACAGATCAAAATGGTTATCATACATGTACAACACTCCTCGTCACCATGGCTACAACTACACAGGAATGTGACCGGAAACATGATTTAACCAGCACTCACAATGATTTTGACATGTTTTATTCGCAACAGCAGAAACACTTTTTATTTTATTCTGTGTTGATTGTTTAAATTATCGGTTTTTCTAATTTTTCTTTCTCTTTTATGTCGAGGCTGATCTTAAACAACTGGTGATTATTAGAGGCACTTTTCAGGATTCCTGTGAATGTTTCGGCGTTTGCAACAAGCACTTGTAGGCTGCATGACGACAATCGTCGTCTGCTTCAGTAAAAGGCCCGCGATATATCCTTTTGGTCATTGATGATTCACAATCATTAACACAATTTTTTCCACATAGACGTTTCTTGTGAGGACACCTTGTTCAGAAGTTTTTTTTCTTTTCCCCAGTTGACTTTTCTCTAACATTTACTACGCGTTTTTTTGTATGTAAACTGTTTTGAATCTGAAATATATCATAAAAAAAGATCATTTGATGAATTAAAAAGGACTTATCTTACAACTATTTATTTCATAAAAACAGGCTGATTTTTTTTGCTCACCCACACTAAACTAGCCCTATCGTTTAATGGCTTCCTCTCATTATATATTCAGATATGACATTTTGAACAAAAAACTTATTCTTTTAAATTACATTTTTTAATCCCATTAATTTTAAAGTAAAACAAACAAAAAATGTAGGGGTAAAGTTGGGTAATATGTTAATTAAGTAGCAACAGGTGTTAAAAAAAAAATCCTGTTTACAAATTCGGCCCTATTTTAATTATATGTTGATCAAATTTTATCATAACTGAAGATAAGTGAAATATCATTTGTTACAAAAACAAAATAAAAACATGTTATCACTTAAAGTTTTATTTTAACTACAAATTAAAAAATTGATTTTAAATCCATGCATTACCCATCCGATCAACTTTATAACCGAAAATTATCAAAAAAACATTACCTAATAAATACGTTATCATCCTCATCATAAGTAAAATTATCAATCATATAAATCATCATGATTACAACATTTAACACGAGATGATTTGTCAACATGTCAATTACACAACGTAATCCAAACAACAGAGAGCACAACTGAAATAAAATTCCAGCCACAAACAAAAGTCACAGCAGCACCGGCACAAGTATGGCAGGTAAGGTGCTACTATTTGTCGTATTTTTTATGTTACTGTTCCTTGTTGTTCGTATCTCTAGGTTGGTTTAAAATAACGTTCTCTTTTCGTTATTAATAATTTCATTATCGTTCCACTTGTTCCTGATTTGAATACTGTATATCATAATGTTTTTTTGCCTTTTTTTTTCACGGAACATTTTCCATCTTAACGTCCTTTAGATATAATGGTCACAAAAGTATAGTCCATCAAAAATAACTTTAAAGACATTACACAAACAATGAACGGTTGATTGTTGTCCATTCAATAAACAGTTTCAGTAATTCATAATTATTAAACTCCATATAAATGATCCATGGAGGATATATGTAATGTTTCGTAGTGTAATTTATTGAACGAGTATTCCCTGTTTTAAATGGATATCATATCTAACCAAATTTAACATTTATAATTCTCCGCGTGTTTTTGAAAGTGTTTAAGGGGCTTTAAGAAAGATTACTACAAGGCGGGTAGGTATTAAAACCTGGGTATTAAAAACCAGTTTAAGAGTAAGAAACTTTTCTTAGTTTTAAAATTTTGATAATTTTCTGAAATCGTTATGACTCCATTACTACTGCCTTTTACAATGTGTTAACTTAGCAAGATATTAGACGTTTAAACGTTCTTTTTTACTGTGACGGGTGCAATTTGCCGGTAAAAAGAATGAAAAGAACAAATTGAAACAATGGGTTTTTTATTGCCAAAACACTAGGGCTTGCAACCTAGATATTAAATTTGAAACCGAAATACATTTAAATTTCCTCTTGCTGAGTAATTTTCATAAATTTGGGACGAAGTTAACGTTAGTTCATTACCTATAGGTTTTTTTTTTTTTTTTTGGGGGATTAAAAAATGGGGGTTTTGGGTAGTCTACATGGGTGTTGTCAGGGTAAGAAGGGAATTTGTTTTCTTTTATGTTATTTTGATATATAAAATTTATAGGGATTCTTCATAATTGGCAAATAAAACCAAGATTCGATAAAAAGTGAAAAAATACTTCCTAGCTTGTACTTTTCGGCCAGTCGGCCAGGCCACGTGTGTTGGATTTAGAAATGAAAATTCAACCTCTGCAAATTCGGCTATTTATAGGACAGTAACTTCTTTACAATAAACATCCATAAATTTAATGTAAACCTTTCTTATTTGTCTCCCTAATATGTGAAGTTTCATCCCTATGTTTTATTTTTATAAATTATGGGGTTTCAAAAACAACAGATTCTTTAAAAATTTTAAATAAGTTTATGATCTTAATATATAAATGTTATAAAAAAAATGCTAAATCTGCAATAAAATACAGGTAGTAGCAGTTTTAGTCTACCTTGTAAAATTCAATTTAAAAAATAAGTGATATTCAAAAAATTCGAAATAACGAACCCACGTTTAGGCTTCATCAATTCTATTGCCGTTAAAATAGATATTATATATAAATATATATAAGTAACCCAAAAAAAAAACAAATAAATGAATCATAGGTTATATATAAAATAAGGGAAAAAAGTCCCTTTTACAATGTTTAAAACTTTTTCTTAGAATTTAGTATTTTTACACTTTAACTTTGGGTTTAAAAGGGACAGGTAATCCCAGTGATTTCCTATTTATCAACCCTATATTAACTTTGTCTCCCTTAACGTTAAAAAAATATTATTTAATATTTGCATTTTTCTCGAATTTTTTGGTACCCACCGATAAAATATATTGAATACGAATTCCATATTTGTTTAGGAAAGACCTTTTAGTGAACTCCAAAAACGTCTCATTGAAAATAATTAAACAATAACAAGATCTACAACCCCTATTTTTCTGTCACATTTGGGGCACATGAATTGTGCAACCTCTTAATTTTAAAATCGTCAAAGTGGTCAATATTTCAATACAGTCAATTCGAACTGATTGCCCCGTCACTGTTGAATTGTTTTTAGAATGTTTTGAATCTCAAATGTAAAATCATTTTACGTGTTGAATTAAAAAAACCCACCAATTCGCAAACCATCAAAATCCATCGCAACCAACATCCATCGCAAACCATCACATCCATCGCAAACCCAATTTAACCACCCATCGCAACCCATCGCAACAACACGAAATTCGCAAATCGTTTTTCACCAACAATCCGAAAATCCTTTACTACACAAACTTATCTAGACTATACCAACACGGGTTATGAACAGTGGATAAGTGTCGTTACGTTTGTCCGCAAGGGCAGCTACTTCTGGCAATTATCGCAACATCCATCGGCAAGGGGCCCAGTGCCAATTTACCACTGTATACAATCGCAACATCCCCGCTACACATCCCAAAATATAAACTTTCACAGGCATGGCACCTCTACAAAGTTTGGGAGTAACATCCACCATCATCACATTTACAGCAACGCAAATAGTGGGTTGGTAGGCAATGACATTCACCATACCACAGCAACAACAACAGCAACAACAAATCGTCATTATGGGGTCCATAGCAATTTCACCAAACATCCCGAGTTCGGCATTTATTTCTATCAACCAGAACGTCTTATCGGGGGTTGTTGGTTAGACGTCATTATCTGCCAAGGTCCCTCCTTTGTACAGGTTGCTGGCTAACGCAATGTTCTAAATTTTTAATTTTCCTTCTGCGAAACGCTCCGGTTGTGTTTGTTAATTGGGGTGCAAACTTAAGTCAATTACCAAAGGTGTTCTTTTACTTGTAATCTTTTCTGGTCAATATGGAAAGACCGCGCGGTAACCAACTGTCAACTATTTAATTAATAATCTATCTGATGTAACACTAATTTCTTCTTTGAATTAGAAACTTGAAAAATAATTTTGAAAATTCCTAAGGATTTTCATTCTTGAAAACATAAAAGTTTTCCGTTTTCTGAATGTATTTGTTTCAAAATGTATATACCCGAATTTAAAAATGTAATGTCTTGCTTAAAAATTTGACTTTTCACTAAATAAATTTTTTTTTTAAAAACAAAGTGAAATTATAGTATCCTTGTCTATATTTAAGAGAGTATCCTAAAAAAAATTTATTTATCCCTTTTTGGGTTTAATTTTACTGTACAAAAATATACAGTGGTCAATAATTATTATGATATTTAAAATTTTTTATAAATACAAAATTTAAAAAAAGGGACAAACAGACGATGTATAAGTTTTAATTTTAAAAAATCGATAATCGAAAAAGGGAAATACAACATCCCACCAAAATAATAGTGGGACACTTGCAAAATATTAGGGAAAGCCTGTATTATTTGTAATTAAAGTTTAAGTTAATACATTATTTTTTATTTTTTTAAAAAGGGTAATAATATATCAAAACCCGAAAGGGAAAAATATACATGTATATATTTTTCCTGTTTCCAAATTAAATTTTAAGAAATTCAAATTTAAAATTTTTTTTGGGTTTTTGTTTAAATGACTTTTTTCCCGATAACTATAATTGTAAAGGAAGTAGGTTATTTTTCCTTAGAATGTTAAAAGCAGTCTGTGGGCAAAGCAACCGAAATTTTTTTTAAGTATCTTTTTAAGTGAGTTAAACATTTTTAAAAAATCTAAATTTCCAAGAAATTAGCCAATATATGAAAAACAAATATGGTTTATGTTTTGAAATGATAGAACTAAATGTTAGAAAATTTCCTGATGTACAAATAGTTAAACCAATCAAGAAATGTATTTTTTCAACATTTTTATATATGGTTTATATGCTTTAAAAGGAATGATTTTATAGGTTGGGCTATGTAAAAACACCGCACTTTGGGGTCAAACGCACTTTGGGGTCGAACCCAAAGTGCGTTAAACTTCGCACCGCAACTTTGGGGTCCAACGCACCTTTGGGGTTAAAATCCGGAGAAATTGACCCCAAAAGTGCGTTTAATATGCTACATATCAACGCACTTTGGGTTCAAAGAGGTCTAAAGGTGTCATCTGAGTTTCTGCTTCAAAAATACTGAGTACGGTGACTTATTTTCTATCTGTGACATTGGGGAAAATATTTGAGGTGAATTCAAGATGGCGGTCAATACTTTATGATGCTTAAGTGATAAAAGTTTCATTAAATTTCCGGCGAACCAAAACTTGAAATATCTAAAAATTTGTTCATATACCAAAATTACAACGGGGTGGCATATAACCAAAGTGAACATTTGCAAATTTTTTTGTTTTTAATGGTTTTGTATATAATTAATTTTTGACTTTAGTTTTGTATACATTATTTTCAGTTTTTGCATACATAATTTTTTAGTTTTGCATTCATAATTTTATTTTTGTTTTTCGTATACATATAATTATTTTTGTTTTTTCACACATAATTTAAGCACAATAAAAACAGCCTTAATTCAAATCTCATAACAACAGGCCCATAAAGGTGAGGTATAAAACTAGGGCCACAGTGTTTGGGTCCCATTTAGGACCCATTTTTTGGAATGGCCCAGTCCGTTTTCCGGCCCGGCAAGTTCCTGGGTTTCGGCCGACCCTTTTCGGCCCATTTTTTATAATATTAATAGCATTTTATATAAATTATTTTTTTTTAATTATTATATAATAAAATTATATTAGTGTTATTTGGAAAGGGCTATTGCTTGGTGATCATTTATTATTACCATGAAATATGCACCAACTCCCCTGAGAATTGAGAATTAACGTAGGTCAAATTCCCTTTAGCACATCCAGATAATGTTTCAGGAAACTTATAATGCCAGGTGTGTCGGCTCAAAGGTCGGGGTCACACCCCTTCAGGTCAAAGAAAAAAAAAACTTGGGTTTCAGTCCGCACCCCTTATCTCCGGAAAAACCCCATTGAAGGATTTTAAGGCACCTTTTACAAAATGTTAACCAAATCGAGACCATAATGCAGAACATTCTTTGGGGTTACCGGGCGGGACTATATATTTATATATATACTAAAAAAGTGTTGTTATTTTTTGATACCTGCCAAAAATGAAAAATATTGGGTATTTGAAAATGGCAAATTTGCAAATGAGGTACTGTAATTTACAGATGGCGAAGTGTTTTAAAAAATGGTGTTTTTACCAATTTTTTGTCCAAAGAACTATAAATATTACTCTATTTTGCAAATGTTCTGGTGAAACATCAAAGTTTTTTTTTCGATTGGACTAATAATTAGTGATTTTTACAAAAAACATTATTAAAGCTTATCAACAAACTTAAGGGTTTTTTTGTAAGCTCCGAAAGCAACCGTTCGCCAGAGGCTTTTTTTTATGATAAATCTTAACATACTTCTTTAGAAAAGGCAAACATGAATTTTTATAAATGTTAAAGTAATGGTATCTGAGAAATGTAAGAATGCTTGTTACCTGAATAAAAAGGTAGCGGATAAAAATGGTGAAAATTATTTGTCCATAAAAGGGAAGTCCAACACTGTAGTATTTGAACTTCCCTATAAAATTACTAAATTCACTATAACTGTACTCATCATTGTGCCAAAAAAGGCAACAAATGAAAAAAGATGGTTCAGGGTTAAATTGGGTCAATGTGTATTTTTTGGATAATATAGAAGAACATCAAAATGAAAAACGTTATTTTTAACCCCTCGGGGGGATCGATAACCCACCATCCCCTCTATACTCCCAGTGGAGAATTATTTTACCCATTAAATTCTGAAGCTCCGCTCTTAATGTGCGACTACTTAAAATAGTTGATATTTTTAGTACTGCCTGTACGGACTATTCTAAACTTACTTAAAGCCATGTTACAAGCCGCATCTACACCTAGTCAAGTTTCTTATATGTCACATTTACTAAATAAATGGCTTTTTTTCAACATAAATTAAATCAGGCACATTTTTTACTGAAATGTCTTTACTAAGATTTCCCAGGAATTTATACCTTTGTCTATGCTAAGACTATCATATTTTCTATTTAAAATGTGTAAATAAAAAACGGGGGAAAATAATGGCATTTAAAGGTAAAAACAAGGAGTAATGAAAGGTGTAACCATTCTTTTAAAATAAATGGGAAAAAATTTTAAAGAAAAATTTTAAGTTAATAATTGATGCAAATTCTTTATTGGTGATTTATTTGGTGAAAGTTCTTCACTTACTAATCAAGATCATTTAAATCCCTATTGATTCTACTATTTAATTCAGGGCCACATGTTTGTGTCTATTTAATACCTTGATTTTTTGTTTTTTTCCAAATTGACTTTGACTACCCAATATATTATTTAAAACTAATGAAACATTAATTTTCTCTAATGACCCCAAAAGTGCGGGTCGTTTGCCTGAAATTTTAAAAAATGCATATGTAAACCTGTTTAAACCGCCACTTTGGGGTTAAAAAATTGGACCCCCAAAGTGCGTTTAACGCAACTCTGGGGGTCGGACCCCAAAGTAACCCCGTAACGACTTTGGGTTTTCCACCCCAAAGTGCGTTTATTAACCCCAAAGTGGGCGGTGTTACCAGTTGCCATAATAACACATGAAACCAGGGGTTTTGGTTGTTGCCATTAAGAAGTGTCATTCTTTTGATTCCTGTGTATGTGAATTTATTTGAGAGAAAAAGGGAAATAGCGTTAACATTAAAGTATATTATTTAATTGTAGAGGCCTAAAAAAGAAAAACAATCAAAATTTTTTACAAAAACATCCATATGGCAAAAAATGACTACTATTATTCTAATTTGCCAAAGGATTTAAAATAAGTACAAAATTCAAAAATTTTAAAAAAAATGTCTTATAACTTTCTAGAAGAAAGTAAATTAAACGTTTGATTTTCTTTTTTGGTGGCATAATCTCATTTAATGTGTTCAAGTATCTTCCTAAAAAATATGTAAAGTAGCATACTTTACTTTTTTTGGGAACGAAAACAAAACGTATTAGACCAATTAACATTGCCAACATTATATTTAAAAAGTGTCTCTTCAATATTTCAAGGGTTGAATGAAACAGACAAATATATTCCCTTTATTATTTTACAAAGGGTTTTATTTTATTATCATTTTATGTTGACTTAAACAATCCCCCTAACTTAAAGTAAGTAATAAGTAAGTTAAATTGTTTATTATAGTGACATTGTGCGTTTATCAAATTTCAAATACCAATTATAAGAATACAAAAAAAAAACCCGGCCCTTTGGCCCTATAAGTCCCCTTATTTTTATATTAAAACTTATACAAACTGTGAAAACAATCTTTTAAAAAAAGAACTTTAAATGAGATTAAAGTTGCTGCTCGATCTGAAAATTAAACAGTATCCACTTTTTCAGAAAATGGACGGGTCAATATATCTCATGTTGTCACTTTGGCTTTTTTTAAAAGTAAATTTAAACCTATTAACAAAAATTTCTCCTTAAAAACATATGTTTTAAAACAAGAAATTTTATTTTTTTTTTCTTTTAAATTTTTAAAATTAAAAAAATACAAAATTTTTTCCGTGTTTGCCCATGTTTAAATTTTACATCATTTTAAAATTTAATGTCTTTTAAAGGGTCATTGACTTATTTTCTTAAATTTCCCCGGGCACAAAATTAAGAAATGAGTTTCCCATCTTCCAATTAATCCTATTGACACCAAAGTTAAAATTGTCTTTGGGATTGGCGCTTCTCCTACATATCTTCCCGGTTTCTACACGTAAGGGCAGAATACCACAACCGAAATTTGTGGCCATAAGATTGAGCGTTCATTTATTTTAAGATTTAGTGGACAAATAGCTTTCCTTTGAAAATTGAGTCTTAAATGTTTTTGTAAAGGTCCGTTAATTTAGGGACCTTTTTCATAGTTATCGATTGACTCCATAATTTTGAAAATAACTCGAAAAAATTTTTCAAATTTTTAATATAATTTCCATATTCACTGTTAAAATTTATTCTCAAAGGGTGGGTTGATAAGTCAAACTTAGAACACAAATGGGGTTTTCAACTTCACTGCACCAGTTACTTCGTTGCGCTTGAATTTATTCGTAATCCATATTAAAACACTCGGTTTAGTAAATCCTAATCATCACTTAATTTAAACCAGTCTATTTCCCAATATCGGACAATACAAATCCAATCTTCTATAGGCGCACGGGTAATCCAACCTGTTTTTCCCCAACAAATGCTACATTTAGGTGTAAATCTGTGAACGCCTAAGAAGTAACGAATCGCACGAAATTTGTAACATTTTTCAGGGCCGCGTTGAAAATGTTTGGAAACCCCAAAACGGAAGCACAGTATAATCCAAAAATAGGAAAGGCAAACACATGAATAATATAATTTTTCCAAAATGTTTTAAAATCCAACAATGTTTTAAGCCCATGTACTTTTGAAAATAAAGGCCTGCCCAAGAGCCCGTCCTGCGCTTTTTGAAAGTGTTTGCACAATTGTAGTTTAAAGTCGTGTTTTTTCATGGAAAAATAACAAACCAAAGGTTATTTATATTTGTCGACTTGTTTTAAGATAATTACGCTCCGGATTTTGGGAATTGGATAATCACTGGGCGATTCGTTCGTCCCTTTTCCGGGAAGTGTATTATCTTGGATTTTTTCGGCAGTAATCAAGACTCTCCAACGCTGCAACCGAGTCGTGCATTGTATTCAACATTGTTTGTTAGATTTTCCCTTTCAGAATTGGCAATCAAGACATATATCGTCCGCAATATAGTAGCATTGAATATTGATGTGTCCCCCAAACTTGGACTCCTAGGTCAAGGTCGTTGATTTTCCCTAACTAAGTCAATTAACGAAGATAGCAAAAATTGTCGGCGATAAATTGCATCCTTGTTTCACACCTTTTGAACCCAAATGAACCCCAGTCTGTGAGTTTATTTATTAATGCGAACCACGCAGACGTTGAATAATTGTAATTATACTTTTTCACTGAATTATATATTTTACCATCAAAAATTTTTATTCAAAAGTAGGTTTTATATAGCATCATGTCTCTATCGATGAAAATCAAAGCATTTCTTGAGGTCAATAAACGCTGTCATTACGGACGTATTATTCCTTTATAATGCTATCTAATGTAAAGGATGGTTGATCCTCACCATGACGATCTGCTCTAAACTCCATTCTGTTCGTCGGCTAAAATAATCGTGTTCGTTCAATAAACCGGTAATTCTTTGGGTTAATGAAAATGCACTATATAACTTGCTAAATGCATGATAGTAGGACTGACCCCTCTAATAATTAAAGGTAATTCGTGCGTCAAGTAAATTCGAGTCTTTCAAAATGGGACAGATTATTGATTTTCTCCAGGGTGAAGGTCATATAATTCCAGTAATCCATAATTAGTTGAAATAATATTGGCTGCAAGAAACCGGCTATTAATGCTAGGAATTTTAATTACAGCGTACGGGGATCATATCATAACCGGAATGCAAGATCTTGATTTTTGCTTGCATGACTATGCCTAGAAAGTTTCTTGAATTGGTAATAATTTCCATTCAGTTGTGTAAATTGGGCGTGTATAAAGGGTGCAAAATGTCCAACTCGAATTAATTGTTTATGGATCTTTTTCTGACTGAAAAACTCTTCTTCTTCGTCAAAAATTCACTGCCAAATTTTCCCCCATTGTATAAGTTTTTCAAAAGTCACATTTCCTTTTTCAAAGGGACCTTCGAAAATTTTCGTCGGTAATGATAATCTCCAATTTTCAACTATCTCAACAGGTATATTTTTATTCTGCCTAGGTATCCTAATCTCCGGGATTTTATCCCCAAAGTCGTTAGGATTAATTTGAAGATAAAAACCTTCTATTTTCTAGGGCGATTGAAATTCACGATACTGTCTTTTCTGGCATCGTCTTTAGTGTTTTAAATCAAACATATTTCTTGCAATCAATATATTCCCATACGTAAACGTTACGAATCGTATTTTAAATTCCCTTTACATTTCAAAGTATCCCGTTTCTTTAAACATTCATGTTTTGTTCCAAAGCTGTTGACAAAATTTTTCATCCCAGAACGGTTTTTTGTTCTTGGAATCGTTTGCTTGTGTGCTTTGGATGAACTGTATTTTGGCAACATGTAAATTATTATTTTGGTTATAAGTGGCCCTCACAAAAATGTGTTCAGTAAATTGTGACGTCAAATATCCACAACATGGTGTTTCTCGGCAAAGTTCCCAATTCTAGTAATTATATTTATCAATTAGCTGTCCTATGAAAGTTCGCTCCCCAATAAATCTGAAGGTATCCTATCAAGTTGAAACGTGTTCGGATTAATAATATTCTTGTACTAACGTTATCACAGTCTTTCATTGTAACGGTATTTGACAGCTTAAATTTCCGTTAATATCATCTACAATGATCTGGTAACCGCGACCTTTCACCTATTAAATCCGTGTAATCCAATATTTGTCAACAATAGACTGAAACAGTTTGCACATAAAATTCGAGCATATCTTCAAAACGTCGTGTGGTACACATATGTAGTCCAACAAACAGATTTTCCTTTTTTTCGTGATATGGATGTGAAAATTGTCGTCTGGCAGCGTCGAATCTACCATTAAGAAGCACAAATTTTGCTTCACATAAGAAATTCTAAAAATTCATGACCATGTTGATTTACTGTAAAGTCTAGAAACTTGTCTGTTTGGGTAAAGGTCTACTGCCACTGATACTATCCGGAGTGAAACCGTATCCGTGAATTATAATCACCCACTAAGAATAATGCGTCAACTGTCACTATTTAAATATACCTGTGGCTAAACAATGCGAATAAAATCCTTGCGGAATCTCTTCCCTGGTCGAATTCTCTGGCGGCAGATAACATGCGCATACGAACAAATTCATAATCACACGATTTTGTGAAACAAAATTTAACAACTAAAATTCCGTCATACGATTTATCTATAACATTTAATTCGTTACTCTTCACAAATAGAGTTTTTCACTAGTAACATACCTACTCCCCAGAATGCTTTAGGAGCGTTCCTGTGTAATTCCGTTCTTTATTATGTCCAAACCAATGTATAATTTCAAATTACATTTATTTCCATCGTTTCCCCTTTAAAAAGTGCGTTTCGCAAATTGACAACAATAATCAGCCATTAACGGATTTCAATTTATACCCGACCGTAAGCTCACTTTTTTTATCATTTGTCCCAACCACACACATTAAAATGTGTTGGCCAATTTTAACTATGCCCATTGGGGAGACGGGGTCCTTCCTATTTCTGGTTTAAATCATTTGTTTTGTACTCTGTGCATCAATAAGTCCAATTTGCATTTACCCTTAACGTGTTGGGCTTTGTGGTTTAATTCCTTCAAAAAAGCTTGCGCATTCATTTAATCAGTCTTTTTCCAATACCGATTGTAACTCTTAATGAAACTTCTTTTATATCTGTCTATATCTTTTAAAGTGGCCTTTTTTATGCCTCAGCACCAAGTATTTTTTTCGTCGACCATTGTTTGAAAGCCTTAAATTTTGACTAAACCCGGTGGGCGGTTTTAACGTACCCGAGTCGGAAGCCGCGTACACCTAGTAATAAAACATTCAAAAAACATCATCGCCTAAAGCACTTATCAAGTCATGTGCTACCGCCATTAAATCTTCCCCCCGTCAGTGTATTTTATACCACTTGCCGTTACTGTTAAATCTGGGTCATCGCTTGGATTTAAACTGTCATGTTTGTGTTGATCCGTTGCTATCACGTGACTTATTTTCATCTGTCTGGCGTGAAACTTGTCGTCTGCTCTATTGTAATTAATCCGAGACTGCATAGCTTGAACATTTTTCGCGACTTGTTCTAAACGATAACTCTCTCGGTTGATATCCATTGACAACTCGTTACGTAAGGCCCGTATTTTCGTATCGATGCTCTCCATCAGGTCAGATCGGAATTTTTCTAATTTCGATTCGAACATACGTTTCATGCTATCCTGACTTTTTCTTAATATCCATAACTGTCTCTAGTAACAAGTCCAATTTAGTACTTTCACTTCGTACCTGTTTTTTAAATAATTCCTTAGTATCCTCTTGTTTCGAAGACATTGTAGAAGTTGGGCTCTTTTCTTACTATATCGCTAAAAAGAAGCCATACTCTGGGCATCTCCTTGTTGTTAGCACTAGCTTTGCACTGTATATTATTTCTCTCCACTTCACAATGTTGAGAGTCAAAATAGAATAGCAATGTGTCCTCATTCAATATTTCACTTACATTCAAATTGTCAGCTGTACCCTCTGAAGGGCCTCTTTTCTTTGTTGCTTTTTGGGGTTCAATATCTCATCGGATTCGCTTCCACTACTCCCTTTATTCCTTTTTCTTGTCATAGTTTTAAAACATAGCACAATAATGTATTCCTTATTCAAACTTGTGTGAACATAAAAAAGTTCTATATCAACTTTAAATCCGTTTTTCTGTAAAAAATATCGAGAGCTCAAAATAACATGTCCGCTTGTACTGATCACGTGACTGATTATTATTATATGTGTGTTGATATCAGAACGATCCTAACCGAGGATAAACCAAACAAACAAAATTTGAACATGGAAAAGAAATGAATAAAAACAGAAAAAGACAAACAAAAAAAAGACAGACAGCTTGGAAGAAAAAAATAAAACATTATATAAATGATAAAAAAGATATGAAATATCTCATTATAAATGACAATACATATGTTACCATTTGTATTTATAAAGTATAATTATTTCGTTATTTTGGATCGATGAAATAAATGTATCGCGAAGAAAATTTTTAAATAAGAAGGAATGATAGGGAAAATATTCAAAATACGTCTATTGACCTCGTTACTGGTACTTGGCATATTAAGTGTAGTGTTGATTGAAGAATGTGTATCAATGTCACAGTTTGTAGCCAAGGTATTGGAGCGACAGTCGGGCGGACAGGGGCAAATTCTTGACCTTAGACAGCTGGTGTATAATCATGAACGGAGACTTAATACTATAAAGGGGTATGTAAATAATTTCTTATAATTATAAGCATGTATAATAATAGATCAACCTGCATTTTAGAAAAATTCTAAGCATTTAAAATGATAGATCAAATTGTATCTTCTTTTAAGAAATACGGCAGATATCATCATTAATTAAGTTAAAAGCCGCTGGTGTTGAATCACCAGGCCCTCAAAACTACTGCTTCAAATCCTGTGGGAGAGAGGTAAAGGTCACTGCCATTGCTTAACTTCCCCTCACGGCTATGGGTTAGGGGTTACAATAATACCATTAAATGTAATGATACTACACCGCTAGGTTTCGGCAGGTAGATGATTCTACCCGTTTCCGCTCATGTGCAACATAATGAACCTGTCCAGTGAAAACCTCCAGAGTCACCATATGGAATATTCAGAGTATATTTTGTTTTTATGAAACAGATGATGGTGTTTCGGGGACTACTATGATGGTGGATTTGTGCCATATCGTATTTTCGCTCCGCGGGAGGCCATGTGAAAACACGAAAATAAGACAAAGTGGCGACTGTCGTATTTTCGTGTTTTAGCATAACAAAAGTTAGACAAAATGTTGGCTGGCGCCTCGCGGAGCGAAAATTCGACATGGCACAATTCAGTCACCAAAGAAGACGGATCACGAATTGAAAGACAATACAACCATATGAATAAATTTAATGACTTTAGTAGACAAATATGTCACTTTGTTTTATATTCATAATAATTCAAAAAAAACTCCTCAAATTATATACATGCATCTTCTTTATTATATTTTAACCCATTACTTCATATACACGCCTTTTAACGCCTTTTTCACCCCCCCCCCTTTTTGTTGTCTCAAATGTTGAAAAAATGCCTTATTTAGGCCCCCAACACTTGTTTTTGTTTGAGAAATGTTGTTAAAAAAAGTGACCACTTTTTTGGCGCGGCCCCCCCAACCAAAAGATACATCAGGGGGTTGGCAGAAGGGGGATGCGCCCCCTTCTGTTTGGGGGGTTTGAAGGGGGGCGGAGTCCCCCTCATCGCCAAAGAAAATTTTGGACTTGTGAGAGGCTAATAAAATGACCTCAGATTGATCATAAGGTAACGTGTAACCAACGCTGAAAAGCATTTGACTCTATCTCAATCCATTGAGAAGTTGCAGCACTTTGAAATCAATTATGATGGAAAAAATCAACGCAAAATAGTGATTTTTTGGCAATTTTGAGATGTCCCCTCGTTGCCATGGTAACAGAAAATTTAAGCTTGAGCATGTTGTTGCAAGGGCAATGGTCCAGTCAACATTTGTGACAAGTTTGATTAGTGTTCGAAGCAAGTTTTTATAGTATTATAGCAATTTGAACTTGTAACGGGAGACTTTTTTTTCAATGAAAACAGCCATTTTTCACCAAAATGCTCATGAAGTAATGGGTAATAAAAAAATAAAAAAATCTACAAAACAACAATTTTTCTTCAAATTTATATGACAGGCCATGTTTAAAACATGGAAAAAACGCGATTTAGGGTAATTTCAAGTATTTTCATCATTTTCTGTTAATAAAAAAAAAAAAAAATCTACAAAAAACAACAATTTTCTTCAAAATTTTTTTATATGACAGGCCATGTTTAAAACATGGAAAAACGCGATTTAGGGTAATTTCAAGTATTTTCATCATTTTCTGTTAATAAAAAAAATAAAAAAAATCTACAAAAACAACAATTTTTCTTCAAATTTATATGACAGGCCAATGTTTAAAACATGGAAAAACGCGATTTAGGGTAAATTTCAAGTATTTTTCATCATTTTCTGTTAACCCATTACTTGCATATACACGCCTTTTAACGCCTTTTTTCACCCCCCCCCCTTTTTGTTGTCTCAAATGTTGAAAAAATGCCTTATTTAGGCCCCCAACACTTGTTTTTGTTTGAGAAATGTTGTTAAAAAAAGTGACCACTTTTTCGGCGCGGCCCCCCCCCCCCCAACGCAAAAGATACATCAGGGGGGTTGGCCAGAAGGGGGGATGCGCCCCCCTTCTGTTTGGGGGGTTTGAAGGGGGGCGGAGTCCCCCTCATCGCCAAGAAAATTTTGGACTTGTGAGAGGCTATAAATGACCTCAGATTGATCATAAGGTAACGTGTAACCAACGCTGAAAAGCATTTGACTCTATCTCAATCCATTGAGAAGTTGCAGCACTTTGAAATCAATTATGATGGAAAAAATCAACGCAAAATAGTGATTTTTGGCAATTTTGAGATGTCCCCTCGTTGCCATGGTAACAGAAAATTTAAGCTTGAGCATGTTGTTGCAAGGGCAATGGTCCAGTCAACATTTGTGCCAAGTTTGATTAGTGTTGAAAGCAGTTTTTTATAGTATTATAGCAATTTGAACTTGTAACGGAGACTTTTCAATGAAAACAGCCATTTTTCACAAAATGCTCATGAAGTAATGGGTTAATAAAAAAAATAAAAAAATCTACAAAACAACAATTTTTCTTCAAATTTATATGACAGGCCATGTTTAAACATGGAAAAACGCGATTTAGGGTAATTTCAAGTATTTTCAATCATTTTCTGTTAACCCCATTACTTCATATACACGCCTTTTTTTCACCCCCCCCCCTTTTTGTTGTCTCAAATGTTGAAAAAATGCCTTATTTAGGCCCCCAACAACTTGTTTTTGTTTGAGAAATGTTGTTAAAAAAAGTGACCACTTTTTCGGCGCGGCCCCCCCCACCAAAAAGATACATCAGGGGGTTGCAGAAGGGGGATGCGCCCCCTTCTGTTTGGGGGGTTTGAAGGGGGGGCGGAGTCCCCCTCATCGCCAAGAAAATTTTGGACTTGTGAGAGGCTATAAATGACCTCAGATTGATCATAAGGTAACGTGTAACCAACGCTGAAAAGCATTTTGACTCTATCTCAATCCATTGAGAAGTTGCAGCACTTTGAAATCAATTATGATGGAAAAAATCAAACGCAAAATAGTGATTTTTGGCAATTTTGAGATGTCCCCCTCGTTGCCATGGTAACAGAAAATTTAAGCTTGAGCATGTTGTTGCAAGGGCAATGGTCCAGTCAACATTTGTGCCAAGTTTGATTAGTGTTGAAGCAGTTTTTATAGTATTATAGCAATTTGAACTTGTAACGGGAGAACTTTTCAATGAAAACAGCCATTTTTCACAAAATGCTCATGAAGTAATGGGTTAATAAAAAAAAAATAAAAATCTACAAAACAACAATTTTTCTTCAAATTTATATGACAGGCCATGTTTAAACATGGAAAAAACGCGATTTAGGGTAATTTCAAGTATTTTCATCATTTTCTGTTAACCCATTACTTCATATACACGCCTTTTAACGCCTTTTTCACCCCCCCCCTTTTTTGTTGTCTCAAATGTTGAAAAAATGCCTTATTTAGGCCCCCAACACTTGTTTTTGTTTGAGAAATGTTGTTAAAAAAGTGACCACTTTTTCGGCGCGGCCCCCCCCCCCCCAACCAAAAGATACATCAGGGGGTTGGCAGAAGGGGGATGCGCCCCCTTCTGTTTGGGGGGTTTGAAGGGGGGCGGAGTCCCCCTCATCGCCAAGAAATTTTGGACTTGTGAGAGGCTATAAATGACCTCAGATTGATCATAAGGTAACGTGTAACCAACGCTGAAAAGCATTTGACTCTATCTCAATCCATTGAGAAGTTGCAGCACTTTGAAATCAATTATGATGGAAAAAATCAACGCAAAATAGTGATTTTTGGCAATTTTGAGATGTCCCCTCGTTGCCATGGTAACAGAAAATTTAAGCTTGAGCATGTTGTTGCAAGGGCAATGGTCCAGTCAACATTTGTGCCCAAGTTTTGATTAGTGTTGAAGCAGTTTTTTATAGTATTATAGCAATTTGAACTTGTAACGGGAGACTTTTCAATGAAAACAGCCATTTTTCACAAAATGCTCATGAAGTAATGGGTTAATAAAAAAAATAAAAAAATCTACAAAACAACAATTTTTCTTCAAATTTATATGACAGGCCATGTTTAAACATGGAAAAACGCGATTAGGGTAATTTCAAGTATTTTCATCATTTTCTGTTAACCCATTACTTCATATACACGCCTTTTTTTTCACCCCCCCCCTTTGTTGTCTCAAATGTTGAAAAAATGCCTTATTTAGCCCCCAAACACTTGTTTTTGTTTGAGAAATGTTGTTAAAAAAAGTGACCACTTTTTTGGCGCGGCCCCCCCCCAACCAAAAGATACATCAGGGGGTTGGCAGAAGGGGGATGCGCCCCCTTCTGTTTGGGGGGTTTGAAGGGGGGCGGAGTCCCCCTCATCGCCAAGAAAATTTTGGACTTGTGAGAGGCTATAAATGACCTCAGATTGATCATAAGGTAACGTGTAACCAACGCTGAAAAGCATTTGACTCTATCTCAATCCATTGAGAAGTTGCAGCACTTTGAAATCAATTATGATGGAAAAAATCAACGCAAAATAGTGATTTTTGGCAATTTTGAGATGTCCCCTCGTTGCCATGGTAACAGAAAATTTAAGCTTGAGCATGTTGTTGCAAGGGCAATGGTCCAGTCAACATTTGTGCCAAGTTTGATTAGTGTTGAAGCAGTTTTTATAGTATTATAGCAATTTGAACTTGTAACGGGAGACTTTTCAATGAAAACAGCCATTTTTCACAAAATGCTCATGAAGTAATGGGTTAATAAAAAAAATAAAAAAATCTACAAAACAACAATTTTTCTTCAAATTTATATGACAGGCCATGTTTAAACATGGAAAAACGCGATTTAGGGTAATTTCAAGTATTTTCATCATTTTCTGTTAACCCATTACTTCATATACACGCCTTTTAACGCCTTTTTCATCCCCCCCCCTTTTTGTTGTCTCAAATGTTGAAAAAATGCCTTATTTAGGCCCCCAACACTTGTTTTTGTTTGAGAAATGTTGTAAAAAAAAGTGACCACTTTTTCGGCGCGGCCCCCCCAACCAAAAGATACATCAGGGGGTTGGCAGAAGGGGGATGCGCCCCCTTCTGTTTGGGGGGTTTGAAGGGGGGCGGAGTCCCCCTCATCGCCAAGAAAATTTTGGACTTGTGAGAGGCTATAAATGACCTCAGATTGATCATAAGGTAACGTGTAACCAACGCTGAAAAGCATTTGACTCTATCTCAATCCATTGAGAAGTTGCAGCACTTTGAAATCAATTATGATGGAAAAAATCAACGCAAAATAGTGATTTTTGGCAATTTTGAGATGTCCCCTCGTTGCCATGGTAACAGAAAATTTAAGCTTGAGCATGTTGTTGCAAGGGCAATGGTCCAGTCAACATTTGTGCCAAGTTTGATTAGTGTTGAAGCAGTTTTTATAGTATTATAGCAATTTGAACTTGTAACGGGAGACTTTTCAATGAAAACAGCCATTTTTCACAAAATGCTCATGAAGTAATGGGTTAAACAAGATATACTGTATATGTGTATGAGGTTGTAGATTTAGAAATGGGTGCACACATTTGTGTATTAAAGTTTCTTTAACTCGCTCACCGTTGTAAACAACTGCAGATCTGGTCTTTTTTTTCAGATTAGTAAACGAGTTAGATGACTTATCCGGCGAAGAGATCCGAGACCCTAATTTCACAGTTCATCACCCACTGAACGCCTACAGGTTCATAAGGAACCATTCAGTTATTTACAATCAAACGGCCATGAAACTGCTTGAAGAAGTTAGCCTATACGAGCAAGGTATCTTTTATTGTTTATTTATTGTTGTTTTGATTATCTTTTTTTTTCTACTTTTCTATGTAAATCAAAAAATGGTATATAACTCATACATAAAATTATGGTAATAGTTGTTATTGGGGGTATCTAAATGGACAATATTATTACTGGCGTATTGGATCGTTTTTACTTGAATGATAACAAATTTCTGAGCGTTAGATAATATACGGCTTAAATATTATTAAAAAAATGCTTTCCTTCATTTAAAACTAAATTATTCACTGTAAGATTTCAAATGGCTTTGTAAATTATGGAGCCATCTGTAAAAAATTTAGAAGCCTTTTCATAATTTTGTTGTATTTGTGCGTTTTATTTTATTGTTTTGTTTAAAATATAAGCTGGAATTATAACTATGATTTCGCATTCTTAACTCTTATCACGCTAAATATTTTAAATGGACTTGTCCTTTTAAACTGGACAAAAACATTTCAAATACATGTATTAGGAGGAAAATTTCTTATTATTTACTGACTGAATAGCGACTAGCAGACGGCACTGATCGCAAGTAAATATTCAGCTTCCGCGTTTAATAACATGCATTTAAACAGAACGTGAAGAAATGGACAAAATCACAAGCAATTTACCCGCCGTGCAAGCAGACGACATTGAAGAAACAGTTCGTGGTATATTGGAGCTACAAATAGAGTATGACATAAACACAAATGATATGGCTGGCGGTATATCCCTCGGGGATGTCAGAGATATGATGACCGCACAAGAATGCTTTGATATGATGGTGGGGGCTTATCAACTACAACGATATGACCTGGCATGGGAATGGATGGGGGAGGCGTTGATGAAGACATCTATAGGGGATATAAGTACAAGTTCAGATGTCATATTAAACAAAGCTTTTGAGATGTCTGCAAAGGTATAATAACGCATCTTGACGACAGCTCTCAAAAATAATTTTCGTCTTTGATAAAACCTAAGAATGACAACTATAGATAGTTAGAAGAAGTCAGAGCTTACATTTTGTCCCTTTTATCGTTTCTTTTGAATCGTATCATATATAATCATGTGTAATTTTCTACTTTCATGATAAGAACTTAAAAAAATTCAAGTTGGTTTTTAAAACATGGTTTACATGTATACATTTCAGCCACAAGCGCAAAACAAATTACTATTCTGTCAATATATCTCAAACAATCACCCTTTACTTGTTTACCGCCCTGTGAAAAGAGAACTGCTGTCCTTGGACCCTGTTATTGCTGTATATCACGAATTATTTAGCCGAGATATTCTAACAAAACTGATGAAATCCGTCACAGAAGGGGTAATACTCTATCTTAATTGTTTCATAGGAACAGTAATTGTAGAAGATTTTAAGTTAACAATTATTTCTTGCTGTAGGAATAAGCAGCTAATCAAATATTTAGTTCAGTCAAATAAGTAACAAAATCATTTTGGAATAAAATATCGAATATCTCGAACATCCCATGTATTTCAAGCACTATTCTGGTAATTACTTATCAGAGATCATTTTTAATTAGTCAAATTTCTTAAGATTACACCTGTAATCATTGGGTTTATTTGTTTGTATAATGCATTTTTTATTCTGTATAAATTGATGCTATTTTTTTACTTTCTTATAAGCAAAACAGACAACCATTTCGTAAAACGGTTAGTTCGAAATCAGGCGTCCGTCGAATACGGGTAGGTTTTAATTAACCTATCATCTTTATTAATTACTGATATATGTTTTAAAATAAACCTGGTATAATGCTTAAAAAGAGATGCATTTTAAATACTCCGCTAAATTCCATCATGTCTGCAAATTGAATGCACGTTTACTTTTTATATTGTTATTGTTAAGTTATATCCCCCACACAAAACAACAACAACAAAAACAACAACAACATATTATTTATATCGTCATGCGATTCACATAACAAATCATTCTTTACAATAAAAATAATGCAAATACTATTTTAGAGTTTGAGAAAGTTTATAAAATTATGATATCCTAAATGCAGACTTAACCTAAAACGTCACCGTAAGATCTACTACAATTGAATATGAGTGGTTTTACTTAGATTTCCGCTCGTACCCAAAGCTACAGTAGATCTTCAACCATAAGTAATGACTGAACATCACTTTACGAACTTCATAGGGTCATTGTATGCATGTGATTGCATACACACAAATATAGACATTTGATTAATCAGTCAACCTTGTAAAAATTTAATATCGCGTCTAAATCTAAATATATGTTACAGGCATTTTCTGAAAGGAGGCATTTTGTAAAAATCCCTGAAATGTTTAAATATTTTGTAAAATAACTAGGTGTTTTCGTCATTAAATGAAATTTTAGTTATTTTATAAAATTTTTATAAAATAACTAAAATTTTCTGGAATTTTACATAATGCCGTGAAATATAAGCAGGAATTTTGTAAGATGTCTAATGGCATTTATGTATATGATTACAGGAAAAGAAATGTTATCAAATATAGTAAAAGAAATTCAATTTTATATATATTATCTCTAACAGGTCAACAAGTCCACGTGGCAGAAACAAAAAGATCAAGAGAAACTAGGTGTAAGGTGAAGTGTACTTCTTGTATCGGACGAATATATTGTTTCCAGGAAAATCGGTGGTCAAGATGTATACTCAGAGAATGCTCAAAAATATGTTAACTTTCTGTACAATTCTATTTAGTTCCACAATTTTCATAGTTTCGATTGACATGAATATGTTTAATTTATAATCTGTACCCATAACTATAATAGATTAAACGATATTTTAGAGCAGATTTTTACCCGGTAAAATAATACGCATATAAGGTTTGATAACCGGACACCTATCTTGCAAAACAAAGGTCGTTGCAAAATGTAGTTGAACTAAAAGAACAGTTCTCTTTTTAATTTGATAGGACTGTCGAGAATTCAACGGAGAGAGAAATTATATACAGATATATTGAAGCACTGACGTCATTGAAATCTAACACGTTCAAACATTTACAGGTATTTTACCGATTTATATGTATTTTCAAACAGCAATATTCAATTCAATTTTTTTCAAGTTTTATTTACATATTCTCTGTTTGCATACATACAAATACAAGAGATAATACATGTCAATTATTTTACATACAAATAGTCACATGCATAGCAGAGAGCAACACAAAGTTCTAATACAGTTCATTCATAAGAATTATTAACGAAAATTAAACAATTCAGACACATACTGCAGTATAGAAAAAATAATGTTTTGTTTTTTTTGCCCTTTTTTTTACCTACATTTTAATTCAGTGCAACAGTACCCTAGTAATTACGTAACTGAGAATGCCTATAAATAGATTTGTCGCATGATTAAATCGGGTCATTAGGTTCGGACAGGTGGTGGACGGCACGTGAAGTAACAATAGAAGTGTGCGTTGTCGTTAAGAAAAAAAACTATTTATTTTATTGATTTATGTTGGATGTTTAACAATATAAAATGCCAAAAATCTATGAGTTTCAATGTTGGAATTTAATTAAGATGGAAAAAAGCAAGAGTGTGTCATTCAGTTGGTGTTTAAGTGTTTGTCAGTTTGATATCTGACTTATTTATATTGAACAGAAGTGATATTATTCTTTTTGTGGATTTACATGGGTGCGTGACCTTTTGAACCTGCAATGTAAGTGTTTTTTTTTGTGATTTAAGCAGTGTTGTAGGCCTATTGTAGAGAGTAGTTTTTTGTTTTTGTTTTTTTTCATCACTGTTCATGGATTTAGATATATCCTGGTAAAATATCTTTGATTTGGTTTTAGTACATTTGCTTTGTATTGCCTTTAGTGACCATATATATATATATATATATATATATATATATATATATAAAGGTTTTACTCCTAATTCACCATATATCATGTATGAAGGTGTTGTCTTTTTAAGATTGAGTATCATTTTAAAGAATTTTTAGTTGTATTTTTTCAAGTTCTTTACTGCCTGAAAATCCCCATATCTCACAGCCATACAACAAGATGGGTTTAATAGCTTTATTGAAGAGGTCGACTTGTAAATCAATGGTCAAGTTAAGAGACCTAATCTTTTTTTGTAATGAAAACATAGCTTTATTTGCTTGATCAGCTATATGTTGTTTAGTTTTTTTTAAAACTTTTGGTCCGTGAAAGATAGAGACCTAGATATTTATACTCATTTGTTGTTTCTAATATGGTTTCATTGAATTTAAAATAGTTGTTATATTTTTTGCTTCTTGAGCCAAATATGAGTACTTTAGTTTTTTGGGTATTTACTTGAAGTTTCCATTCTTTACAGTATTTATCAAATATGTTTAAATTTTCTTGTAAATTTTCACTAGTTTCACTCAGTAGAACAGTGTCATCAGCATACAAAATAATAAACAATTTAAAGTACATCCCAAACTCTTTGTGGCTTATTTTACATTCAATACCTTTTACATTTTCACTGCAGAGATAATTTTCAAGATCATTTAAATAAATTGCAAACAATAAAGGTGAGAGATTTTCTCCTTGCCTCACTCCATTCATGCAGGGAAAAAAATCTGAATATTCATTATTTGATTTGATTCTTGATTTGATATTATGATACATATTCTTGATAACAGTAAAACATTTTCCATTAATATTATATTTCAATAATTTTTGCCAAAGTCCCTGCCTCCACACTGTATCAAATGCTTGCTTAAAGTCTATGAATACACAAAATAATTTCTTTTTCTGTTCAGATAGTAAATCTATAAGGCAGTTTAGAATAAACAAATTATCAGTTGTAGAGTGATTTTTTCTGAATCCAGCTTGGCAGTTTCCTATCAGGTCATTTTCATCTGAGAATTTATTTAAGCGATTATTGATTATTGTAGTAAATAGTTTTCCAAAGCAGCTTAGTAGGGTAATAGGTCTATAATTTTCTGGTGATTTTACATCTCCTTTATTTTTATATATTGGTATGATATTACCTTCAGTCCAGCATTCAGGTATTATACCATTGTCAAGAATCAAATTGAATAGCCTTACATAAACAGGTAGCATAGTATTTATGCTGCATTTAATATGCTCATAAAGAACATTTGTCAACCCCAGGGCTCTTGTTATTCTTTAATGTTTTTACAGTTTTAAAGTATTTCCTCTTCAGTATTGCGATATTTATATCTTCATTTATTTTCATTTATCCTATTTAATTCTTCGTCTCTGGTATTCATTTTCTTCATTATTTCATGACAATTTATATTTTAAAAAAATATTGGTAAAGATCTTCTATGTTTGCTTGTTGTTGATTATATCTTTTTTATTGATATTGTTTATTGTATTCCAAAATTCTTTTGGATTATTTCCCTTTTATATTTCTTAAATGTTCAATTTTTGTTATTTCTGAATGATTTATATGTTGCATTTATTCATATATTTATACTGCTTGCTTACATTCCGTAGTATGGATTTATTTCTTCTCTGTTTTATTTCTATTATACAATTTGCGGTGCAATATGGTATTGGTTCCTACACCTGAAACATTCCTGGTTTAAACCAAGGCTTTGAAAACATTCCCCTTTTTATTCTTTTTCTTATAAATTTTCTGTGATCCAAAATGTGAGTTTACATTTGTGTTCAAAAATAGGGAGTTAATGTTCCGGTACAACTACATCTATATTTTTCTGAGTGACCATTTTTGAGTCAATTTATTGAATTAAGATTATCAATTATGTTTTGTATTTTATTTTGATCTATTATTTTTATTAAAGTCATCTGTATTTACATTAGTATCCCATAGCTTTGACAAAGCGTGTCTTTGATTTTGTTTACATTCTGTATTGGTTTTATCAAATCAGCATTTTGTCTAAGACTAAAGGTTAAGACAAACTGGATTATGGACATCTGAGTAGAGATCAGAAAAAGTCTCTACATGTAGTATTCTTAATAATTTCAAAAAGCTTTACTGTACACACCAAAATAGTCTACCGGGTACTACATCCTTTACATGTGGTACATGTATTTAAATAATCAGTTCCAACTCTTCCAGTTTATTGATAAAAAGGTTATTGCTAGTACAAAAATCAATCAAGTAACTTCGTTGAGCGAGAATGTCATCAAGTGAGGTAATCAATAATTAGAATATAATTACGATTTGTTTGATCATAAAATAAGTCAATACAGTTTATCTTCCGAAATATGCATGCACATAGTTCTGTCACGCAGATTAAGATAAATGCTTAATGAAACATGAACTGATTAAGGATGCGTCCGGTGTAAATTTCCACAATCTGCAAATATTTCTCGCCGTTAATTTATTTAAAATCCCTCCATGATTATACAAAGGGTACTAACTTTGTAGGATTGTGTTACACTTTAAAGCAATACATTACCTCCCTTTATATGGTTATATAATTTATTTCCAGATAAGTGGTGGCAAGTTTTACAAGGATATCCCCTATCAAGATAATCAAGTAAGTAATATGAAATAAAAGTACAACTATGAAAGTCTTTTTAATATTAGACGGAAAAAGCATCGATATATACTTACAAAATCTCTGAAAATACATTTAAATACTTTTATAATTATTTGAATGTGTGGGCTTTGTTGTTAGGTGGTTTAATGTTATAAATATAATTTACACTATTTTAATTTTGTTTTAGTATTATTAATCTCATATATATATATTTCTTAAATCATATGTTATTATTAAATATTGCAACTAAAAATACTATCTAAACTACCTCTAAACTGTATTTGTAACTGTTGTAAGACACTTGAAATTGCTCGGATAAATATTCCGAACTTTAACGCAGTTTGAGTTAAATGGGACGGTGTACTTCTGAAATCTTATTGACTAATTTTGATATATATTTTCTGCAGGTAATACCAGACTCCATCGATACTGCCAGTTTCAGGATATATGTATGTATCAATCGGTTTCATGTATGTATGTATGTATGTATGTATGTATGTATGTCTGTATGTCTGTATGTATGTATCAATCGGTTTCATGTTTGTATGTATTGTATCGTATGTATGTTTGTATGTATGTATAAATATGGTATGTACTGTATGATATGGTTTTCTATGTATGTATGTATGTATGTATGTATGTATATGTATGTACATGTATTGTATGTATGTACTGTATGTATGTTATGTATGTATGTATGTTATGTTTGTAAGTTTGTATGTATGTATGTATGTATGTATGTATGTATGTATTTATGTATGTATGTATGTATGTTAAGTTTAAATGTGGGTCCATCCGCCCGTTAAGACATTCGCGCGCCCTAGCATACTTTCTCTACCATCCCTGGCTACTTTGTAGGGCCAATCCTCTCGAACTTTAAGTCAGGACATTCGGCAGTGGTCTGCAGGTACAAGTTCTGGACTTTATTTATATATCGCCATCCTAGTTCTTCAAATCTTCTTCCGATACGCGACGTGCACGCACCGATGGGGTGTAAGAAGCAATCGGTTTCAATTTCAGCTGCATAATATATTGTATAGTTGCATACGTCACCTAATGTAAAGACTAAAGAGTACTGTAAAAGCAAAATATTATGCTGCCATTTTAAGTAGGGTTTTAACCGTTTAGCAATTATTTCGTATATGCGTCATTGGCTCTTAAGGGAATACATACAAACTGATTTCTTTCTTTCACACAGATATTTCGGAATAATTTCTTTTCAGACTTTGAACGAATTTTGTAAGTCACAGGTAAAATATAAATAGCTTTATACACTTAAAACATAATTGAATATGATTGAACAATGAAAATATTAAAGAGCTATCATTGTAGTAGTGAAAATAAAGTGATAATAAGAAAGCAGATGAAAATGATGATAATTAAAGTATAAATTGTAAATCTATCCTCATATTTTATATTTAGAATGTTATCATTGACGTACAAATACAAATATATTACATTCTTTAATTTTGGGCATTGAGTTTAAAGCAGCACGCCTGCAGATTCATGCTAATTTTCATGAAAATTTTGAAAATGTATTTAAAATTTAAAATATTGTGATGTGAACAAAGAAAATAATTTACACATTGCAAACGGCACTTAGAACAAATGTAAATTACCAAAAAAGAGATCAAAATATGTAAAAATAGCCCTTATTGTGTGAGTAAGGCAGTAGACATATGGTGATATATAGTGCAAAATCAGTCATTAATCGCACATAACATGTAAATGATTACCTAACTTTTAGATTTTTTTCCTTAAACTTAAAGTGTGATATTTTCGCTCATCTGGAGGTATGCAGCTTTGAAAGTAGGTCTACGGATGATGGCAGTTTGAATAATGATTTGTACAGTAGTAATAGCGAGATGAAAGTGAAATAGTGATTTAAATTGCAGTAAACTAGATTGAATGAATAGGTCTTTTTAAGTATTCAGTTTTCATTTCTAAAATGTATTCGGTTAACTTAAAGATATAATAAAGTTTAGACATTCTGATTGTTGCTGAAGGATAAACGCCTAACTGAAAATTATATCAATAAATAAAATGATTTTGATAACAGCTGACTGACGTACAAATGGGCGGAGCAACAGTGGTTCACAGATCTTGGACAACGTTGTGTCTCCTTGTAGCCGGTAAGTAAAATACCGAAGTGAAATTTTTAGACTATGCCTATTTAATTTCTAAAACAAAAAATGATTAACCCCCTTAAACCCCCCGGGGGCAAAGTTTGACAAAAAAAAAAAAAAACCCGGGCTACTGTCTGACGTATCATTTGCAGTCGTTGTCTGGCTTAATATTGTCAGTAGAGCTTAAAGATCCTGTGCGTTGTAATTAAGGATGTAACACTTTAAGTGAAATTTTATATATGTATCTGAAATTTTATACATGTATCTGAAACAATTTTCAAACATAGAAGAATGTGTTAAATATGTACTGCAAATGTTTATTCGCATTATAAGTAATCATTTAAGTCTATGCATTCATTTCTTATTGAACAATTTAGCTTTGACTTTATCCAAAATAGAATTCTAATTACCTCCCTTTATTTACATGTAATGTAAATTCAGTTATGTCTTTACAAATAATGCTTTTTTGAACTTACAATATAGATAAATCTTCATTTCGGAATCAGATTTTTTATATAAAACATTAAGAATTTAAGTAACAGGATCTTTAATTTTGATATTGAAATCCTTAACTGTTCTAAATGCTAACATTGGTAAATTCATTACACATATATAAATCAGGTTAAGGGTTACATTTTATTTTTACAGGGTACTGCAGTATTCTGGTACAATCATGGGTCCAACAATAAAACGATAAGCGGTAGAAATATGACGGAGTTCCCTGCACCAAAAGAAGACAAATGGGTAGCTACTGTTGTAATACAAAATGACAAACAATGCACTATTAATCGTTTGTTTAACTGACAATTCATTTTTATTGACTGAACATGTATAGTATGAGATGTGGTCAAACATATTAGCCGCGTCACGACAAAACCAACATAATAGGTTTGCTACCAGCATGGCTCCAGACCAGCCTGCGCATCCGCGAAGTCTGATTCAGGAATCCATTGCTGTTTGCTTACAAGAGAAACTGACAGCCGAAACTGCATGTTTTTCCTGATCAGACTGCGCGGATGCGCAGGCTGGTCTGGATCCATGCTGGTCGCAAACCCATTATGTTGGTTTTGTCGTGACGCGGCTCATTATTATGGTCATTGTGGTGAAATCATATGCATGTATTGTTTATCTAGATGTATTGACTGACAAAGTGCGAATTTATTTGTTCGTGTATCAGAATTGGTGAGAATTTAGATTTCATATGAAGACTAAATAATGTCTAAACGTGTACAAGGGTGTGAGAGATGTTGTTGTTTTTATTCAATCAATCAATCAATCAATCAATCAATCAATCAATCAATCAATCAATCAATCAAGCAATCAATCAATCAATCAATCAATCAAATTATGCGATATTCATCTATTTAATTTTGTTTTCATTGATCTCAAGTCGAGTGGTCTCGCCTTTACAAGAATTGTGTAAACTGTGTCAAGAAAATGAAATTAAAGTGATCGATGGACAAGTCATGAATTTTAATCTGGAAATTTTATGTATTAATACAATGTATTTACATCTTTATAATCATATTAAGACTGAAAAGTTTCAATATTTCTTGAATCAGAAAACGATACGTATTTTGCTAAAATAAAGGAAATATTTAAAAAAAAATGTTACACATCTCATTCTATTTCTTCACTTCATTTTGTGTTTCGTATCACGATATTGGACGGAGAAGACTAGTACAGACATATAATACAACTCACCAGGAGATGTAATGGTTAAGGGTGTCTGTCTACTTCACTCCAGAGGTCTTACGAGTTCGAGCCTTAAAAGGGTGACGGCCATGTTTCCCATTAGTGCAACAATACTACGTTTGTTTCAGGTATGCGGACTCGAGAGAATTTCAAAAAATAAATAAAATTGCTTTAGAAACCATTTATGAAGATGTTCCTTCACCCAGTGGTTTCATAAAATGAACAGAATGATACTCCTGTATCAAGATGGTTTTACCACAGAACCCCGTATACCCTGTCATATATATTTTTCTGTTCATTTTATGTACCACTGTTAAAAGAGAAAGAATCCGAAATTTTCTTCGCCGTTAACTGAGTTGTTTAAAATCATTTTAAAGACGTTTCAACAGATTTATTTGAAATTTGGTAGAATTCTATGTTAGTTATGTACAGTAACACTATACCCTTTTATTAGAATTCAAGTACAAAATTATTCTTTTTTTGGAGAAAAACATGTTACTTTGACCTATTTTATTTTTGTTCATTATTTTAAACAAACACTTTTGATGCACATTGCTCTCCTTTTATTATTTTTCGTAAATCTTTTCATTTCAACCTTTATATTTCTTTTTTCTTTTATTACCTAAATATTGTAATATTAACTGTAACAGTATTAATATATTACATCAAAGAAAACTGATTTAGAACTGCACTCTATCCCCTATGATTTTAAGAGCTTTTTGTTTTATATTAAACAACATGATGTAAGGATGATATTGCGACGTTTTGTGTTTATACATGTATAATTGAAATGTGGTTTAAATAGACTTGTTCCACAGGGTCTATTTTCTTTACATGTGTTACAAGGTTTTATACAATCATAGTTACCGCTCAACAACATGGTGTAATGATGATATTGTTTATACATGTATAATTGAAAAGACGTTTAAATAGACTTGTTACACAACAAAGATCTACATTGTATTTTTTGCATCACAAAAATGGGTTGAAAAACGAGAAGTAACGTTATCTGGTGTTTACAAAAACATGAGAGCAGACGAACTTCTGGTTTCATGTGTCAAGCTACCACGTGTGCTGATAAATGTAGCTGAATTTCCCGCATGCTGTGATAGCTACCGGTTAGTGTAATTCAGGAGTCTTTATCAGCACATCGAATTATTGCTACTCCCCAAACAGGAAAGAAAATGTGCTTTACATTGAGAATATATTTGTCCGTCTCATTTGTTTGTGGTTAGAATGTAACCGAGCGTATAAATTTACATGAAGTCACGTGGCGTGTTGTTTCATATTGTCATAATAAAGCTAAACAATATAATTATACAAATGTATGAATCAATGTCTTAATATATTTTTACACAAATTCATCCCTGAATGGGATTGTAAAGCGCGTGCTTATTGTAATATTATATATATGTCATATAACAAAAGAAAGACGGTTTAAATCATTCCATTCATAAATTAGCCTAGTCAAACCTATCCCATATTCCCGTTTTCAGTTTATTTTACCGCGCGCGCTTGCGCTTTATTTATTCTATTTTTAAATCTGCGTAATAGCGATTCATTCATACACACCACACGAGTTGTGGAATTTTATGAATGGAAACAAAATGGTGAGTTTGATTTTATTAATTTAAAACTTTAAATTTAATTTATAATTATAATTTAGAAAATGCTAATTATTGCACGCAATATTTACTGAAATATTAAAACAATAAACAATACATAATTTAAAATCTTAAACCTTAACACACATGAAGATAAATGCAGTAAGCGGATAGTAACTTGTAATAATATTTTAAGCATGATAGCTTTTTTTTTTCTTTTTTTTTTTTTTGATTTTTTCATAATTAGTTAGTAATATTTACTTAATTACACGTTTAAAGTGGATAATATAGCTTTAAATATATATGTTATACGTAAGTGGATATTTATCTGATCATAATTGCTAATTTTATTCCAGTCGTTAAGTAAAACATCCTCCCCGCATATATACTCGGACGATGAAAAAAGGCATCTCCGAATTTTGTCTATAATCAATGATGAAGGAAAGCAGGTGCTTCAACTGGTCCTCGAGAAACTACTTACTGGCACAACACTTGATAAGCGATTAGCTGAACCAATTATCAAGCAACAAGTAGACGACGCTTTGAGTAACAAGAAAATTGGGAAAGACCAGTATTTTATACTATATCCACCATCTGGAATTGTTCAGATTGAAAATACAGATGTGACTTTGCTTGTATTTCTAATACGGCAACTACACCCAATTATGAAGGTCAGCGACAGGATTTGGATAGAACCTCCACGTGGTGATCTCAGAACAGAAGCGGATGTTACGCGCTTGAAGGAGATGAGAAACAAGTTAGTTCATTCTGGTAAAACTACCTTGTCTCGGGACGCGTTTGAGATTAACTTCCAGGAGATTGAGATGATACTATATCGACTTGTTCAGTACGTGAGTTGTACATATTTAACTGTAAACGACTTGGCCGTTAAACTTGATGACAAGAAAAAAGGTCCCTTTGAAAGTAAGCCGATAACTTCAGATGTAGCGACAAGTGTCTCTAGTAGCTTAGGCAATGATACCACCAGTGAATGCGATACGTCTTCAATTTATTCAATGTGTACATTACCTAGTATTGACAGCAAAACATGTCCGGCATTCACTGAGGATATAACAAAGGAGGCAATGACAAGCACGACATCTCTTCAACAGAAAAGGAAACTTTCTTTTAAGGTCAAATCATATTTAGAACCATTCATAAACACTTCAAAGAAGGAAAATGACAGGGAAAATGAAAACCTGCCCAAACGGATTAAAACAAGAGATAATAAGAAAAGTTTCAAAGAAATAAGTAGACCATGTTCTTGTGCATTCAGGGGTTCTTGTAGGAGCACCGAATCAAATGAGATTAAGACAAACGACCATTCGTTCCATAAATATCGGTGCAATATCTCAGGTCTTGTTGCACTGACATCCGGTGTTGTTATAGCCGTAGATTCGAGCCATGGCGTTGTCCAAGCACTTGCTAAATCCGGTGACATTATTGATGAATTCGAGTGCGAGGAAGCGAACAGCATTACTGTGATTAGCCATGAGAAATTCGCAGTTACATTAAAACAGTCTTGTAAAGTTAAAATATTAATTTTCAACAAGAAAACGAACTGTATTGAATGTGAAAAGGAACTTGAAGTTGGTTGTGATAACTGGCTATGTGATGTGAAATTCAATAGAGGTTATTTGTACATTCTTTGTGAAAATGGTGATTTACACATGATAAATGTACATACAGGTAGCGATGCTGGACTTATCAAAACGAAGCTTGAATCAGCATCCCACTTTGACCTATCAAACAAAGGAGAGAGATTTTTCTTTAGTCATGGCCATCATATGTCATGTCTTGATAAATATGGAAACAAGATTTGGTGCGTTTCTGACAAGTCTAAAAGCACTTACAAAGGTGTTAAAGTACACAAAAATTCTGTATTTGTTTGTGTCTGGGACAAAGACAAAGTTGTTTCTATGGCAACGAAGGATGGGAAAAGTTTGAAACAGTATATCAACGAACAGCTAAGATGTCCCTGGTCACTTTGTATACATAAAGGGAGACTTTTTATGTCTCAATTTATGTCAACTTTGAACAAAGAATCATGCCGGGATATTGTTATATTAAAGATTTAAAATCAAATTTATGCTCATAGCATAATGTACGTGTTATTTAATTTCCGTAAAAATGTGCAGATTTGAGAAACAAAATTATAAAAAGTTAGATAAATTTTGTCGAATCACTTCTCCTTTATGCGTTTTATGCAAATAAACGTTAACAATAAATTCGTTAAGTTTGTGAATGAGTTAACACTTGAAATATGATATTACACCGGATGTTTGAAAGCACAGGATGTTTGCGGTTAAAGTTTATCAAGATGATTGCCGAGTGAAATGCTCCATAAAATAAATAAAGAAATTTAATGCGATGTAATGCTTGTTTACTATAAAGTCGAACTTCATACTGATATCATATCCGTTAAAATAGAATAAGGTGACTTTTTGTGTGTAATCTATTATATTAAATTTAAATATGCGCACACTAAATGGTGTCCTATCGATTATTCTACACGTCCTGTTGATCAGATTGGTGAACAATTAATACAATATATCATTTGCGAACTATAAGTTATGTTATTATGGAACAGACAGGAGGCTATCTGATTTGTACCTGAATTAAATAAATGTAACAAACGAACTGTTAGCATTTTCAATATAAGTCATTATTGGTTCTAGTCTTATCGATTTAGCATCGTTTTCAACCGAATAAAAAAATGTATCTAAATACAGTACAGTACAGTACAGAACACTACACTACACTACAGTACACTACAGTAAAGTGCAATACAGTACACTACAGTTAAGTACAGTACAGTACACTACAGTAACGTAAAGTACAGTATAGTACACTACAGTGCAGAGCAGTGCAGTGCAGAACCAATACCAATTACAATACAATACAAGATACAATACAAACTAAGATTTCTTTATTTTGTCAAAGTTATGTGAGCAGACCATGTACAATGCAATCACTATGAAACAGATATTTATAGTAATTTTGCATTTAATATACAGGAAGTTAAATTCAAATTTTGTACGACGTAAAATGCACTTCTCATGTTCAGTTTCGGTGATCGCCATTTATTGGCCCATATGGTGAGGGCTTGAATTGAGTAGATTCTTGCTGTCACTTTAGTCACAGACACTTGGGGTGTGGAGCTCAAAACGCCTTTAAAATCCATATAAAATGTATATTTGTGAATCCCAGCACATGTACTGATCATACATATATATATTTTTTTCAAAACGGCTTATATTAAGTTTATATATATATATATATATATATATATATATATATATATATATATATATATATATATATATATATATATATATATATATATATATATATATTATATATATATATATATATATATAATATATATATATATATATACACACACAGTACATATGCTGGGATTGACAAATATACATTTTATTTGGATTTTAAAGGCGTTTTAAGCTCCACACCCCAAGTGTCTGTGACTATAGTCTAAGCATTACATTTTTCGCGTTGTCAAGTTGAATTACTGTGGCTATAATTAGCGCCTGAATTATTATTATATATTGTAAGTTACACTTTTTGAAAGCAAGTTTGCTAAAATTGAGGTATGTCGTGTAAAAGATGTTCGTGAAGTTGGCAGCCTAGCAGCCTTGCAGCCTGCCAGGCTGCTTACTTCACAAATTTCGAAGCGTCAAAAAAAAAAAAAGTTCGATATTTTAAAAAATAAAGATCGCGATTCTGAAATAAGACGTGGAATGGTCTAAGTATGTGCTACCGATTCATTTCCGACGTTTTTCGTGTTTGTATTATTCTTAGTTTTCTTTAGGCTGCTAGGCTGCCAGACTGCTAGGCTGCCAGGCTGCTAACTTCACAAATTTCGAAGCGTCAAAATGAAAAAAAAATAAAGTTCAATATTTTAAAAATAAAGATCCCGATATTGAAATAAGACGTGGAATGGTCCCGATTCATTTCCGACGGTTTTTATGTTTGTACTATATCCTTAGTTTTCTTTAGGCTGCTAGGCTGGCAGGCTGTTAGGCCGCTAACTTCACAAATTTCGAAACGTCAAAATGAAAAATAAATAGATAAAAAAACGTTCAATATTTAAAAAATAAAGATCACGATATTGAAAAAGGCGTGGAATGATCTAAGGAAGTGCTACTGGTGTATTTCCGACGGTTTTCATGTTTGTACTATCCTTAGTTTTCTTTAGGATGCTAGGCTGCCAGGATGCTAGGCTGCCAACTTCAGGATGCTAGGCTGCTAGGCTGCCAACTTCAGGCTGCTAGGCTGCCAACTTCACGAACATGGGTAAAATAGCAAGTGATCATATATGTTCAATTGATTATAAATTATAGTGTATTGGTCTAAAATAGAAGGTATGTAATACAATGAATAATTACGTTGAAAGAATTTAGTATAAACAACAGACCACGAAATAATTATATATGGAAGTCATTGTCAAGTGTGATGATCAGATATAACATATATATTTTATAGCAGATAATAAAATGTTTTAGAAAATTAATGTACACTTCAAATCACTTAGAACTCTATCATCAATTTTTTTTTTCAAGCTACTTTTTTATAAGAATAACCAAATGATACATTTCTATTGTTTTTATCAGTCATTTTATTACTTAATCATTATATACCTATCCTCCTTTAAACTTACAGACAAGGATGGTTTGCGATGATTTCAAAGCAGATTTTAGTTGGATACGTTCCTTTATATTGATCGAAATATTTGATGACTCCTGGATATGATTCATGTTTCCAAGGTGGTGACACCAGACTCAATTAGTCTAGTGAATGAGTGTATGATATTATTGAATTCCAATATTTCCAATATATTTTGCATGTTAATTTTTTCTGAAACATTTAAATGTTCTGAATTAAAGAAACATTGACTATCATTTAAGAGTTTGATTTTGATTTGATTTGGGTTTTACGTCACATCGACACAGTATATGTCATATCGCGAGGTTCCAGCTTTACTGGTGGAGGAAGACCTCAGGTGCCCTTCCATGCATTATTTCAGGCACGAACGGGCACCTGAGTAGAACCACCGACGTTCCGTAAGCTAGCTGGATAGCTTCCTCACATGAAAGAATCCAAAGTCCCTGTCGGGATTCGAACCCACAGCGGTGAGGGGCAAGTGGTTTGAAGTCAACGACCTTAACCACTCGGCCACGGACGCCCCTCATTTTAGACTTTGCTACTGTATTATATACGTCATATACAGTATACTGGAAAAAATATGTTGTTTTTTTGTCTTCGGAAAAAATGGATGACCGCATTGTGCCTGATACCATTTGCACCCGATACCATTTGCACCCTATCACCAACACTGTATCGCACGATTTCCTGTCTTCTGTTCGTTACTTTTTAGCTTATCTGATGACAAAGTGCTCGAAGTTGAGCTTTTGGGATCACTCAGTATACATCGTGCGTCTTTATTGGCGTCACCATTATCTTAAAAACAAATTTTAAAGAGCTTCATGCCAGGAACACTCCTGTCCAGTTTTAACAATATTGGCCTGTTGGTGTAAAAGGAGAAAATTCAAAAATTTTCAAAGAATTCCCTTTCATGCTAAATTATAGCTGCCATGGCAACCGGAAGAACAAAAAGAGGCTTTAAGTTAGATATTTGGTATGGAACAATGACTGTTGGTCAAATAATAGCCCCTGGGTTAAAATTGGCCCCGTCCCAAGGAAGCGTAAATTTTCTTTATATGTATATAGCAAAATTCTTCTCTAAAACCACAAAAGCTAAAGTTTAGTTTTTATCTAGTAGACCTCTACTTAGGTTATTCAAATTACCCCGCCAAAGGGTAATTGATTTTCCTTATGTGTAATAGTGGAACTAGCAGAAAAAATATCTTCTATTATATTCTGGTTATTCTTCTTGAAAACTGCAAAGGCTATATCTTGGATATTTAGCATGAAACATTGTTAAGCGGACTTGAACAAAAATGTATTGATTATAGCCCTGGTGTCAAAATTTGCCCCACCCTGGGGGAACATATATTTTCCTTATATGTGACTTCTTATAGCAACTAGTGGCATTCCAGTGTAACAATTAAACTTTCCATAGCAACCAGTGACCATCATTGCAAGTACTGACTTCCATAGCAACCATAAACTTCGCACAGCAACTAGTGATCTGGGGCTTATTAAGAACCAGTGATTTTCCATAGCTAACTGTATATTTCCATAGCAACCATTGAGTTCCATAGTATACATTGACTTTTTACATAGCAACAATTTATAAAGCAACCAGTGACTTCTTTAGTGACTATCGTTTTCACTTAGCAATAGCAACCAGTAATGTTTTTACACATGCACTATTTCAGATACAAATATGAATTTTGTGGTATTAGTTTAAGATTAAGATTTCATATGTGCTTTCGTTTATAGTTTACAATATTACTCGTTACTTGTCTATAAGAGCATTTATATTTAGGTGCATTATTTCAGGCACGAACGGGCACCTGAGTAGAACCACCGTAAGCTAGCTGGATAGCTTCCTCACATGAAAGAATCCAAAGTCCCTGTCGGGATTCGAATAGATAAATACAGAATCCCTAAAGAAAGCTCAACACGGCAAAATTGAAAATGTTGCAGGCTCGGTTTGATTGAGCCTGTTCATGGACGGTACTGGAAAGTGCAAGTTACCTTCCACGCCCCCTAGCACCGGCTTAAGCAGAATTCAACATTTAAACATGAAATAGTAAAATTTTGAATTTAGAAACATCCGCAGATGTGTTCATACGGCGAACCCACAGCGGCGAGGGGCAAGTGGTTTGAAGTCAACGACCTTAACCACTCGACCCCTCCTATTATAATCTCAGCAACAAAAATAGTTTATTCAGTCATTGATTTGTGAAAAACTACTGTTTGATATGCATTACTTATTAATGTAATACTTGACCTTCAAGTATGAAATAAGAAACCATAAACTATGTTAAACTATAAATTATGTCAAAATGTTATTGTTTAAAGGCAAATAAAGTGTTAGTCCAAGAGATGGCGGGGTTTTATTGCAATTTACCGTATCATCAAAAGAAACATTGCCATTATAAAGCATATTGTTTGCAGTTTCTAAAAACACATTTCTTAAGTTACGCAGCCCGGGCAAAAGTACAAAAATCCAAGATGGCCGCCAATATGGCCGCCATAAATTACAAAATACCATATAATTTTTATTTCTTGATTTTTTACATACGGATTTTGTACAAAGTAGTTTCAATTGCACAATATCAGATAAAATATGGCTAATTTATGGTTCAATCAAGCAAAAATGACAATTATATGGCAAACTTTTAAATTATCACTATTAATTTACCAAAAAAGTGGTAAAAATAGCATTTTTGACAATATGATGACTTTCGTTTTTCCGTATTTACACAATATAAACAAAAATGCATTTAAAGTGTGTGTACTTTATCAATTTAACAAAGTTAGACAAGTTAAGCATAAAAAACATTTTCTGGGCATTTATGCCGTAAGAGTAGATCTTCAAAAGTAGGTGGGGTAATATCACCGAAAAAAAAAAATTACAATGTTCTCAAAACTTGCCTTTACTTTATAATTTCAGTTTAATGTGTAGGAAATTGTGTTTTAATTGTATGTTCTTTATCATTTTAACATTGTTTGATAATTTAAGCATAAAAATTCATATCCTGACGTATTTATAACAGAAGAGTACAGCTGCAAAAGTGGGTGGGGTAAAATAGCCCCAAGAAAGCGCGTTCAAAAATAATAAGCTCCTTAAACTTGCCCTTATTTCACAATTTTAGTGCAATAATAATATATTAATTGAATTTTGTGGTAAGATATAAAATAAATATTTATTACATTTAAGAGAAAAGAAACATCATGTCATAGCAACCTTAAAGATAATCACAATTAACCAAAACTTTAACAGGTAAAAAAAACACAGTTTTTTGCATTCTGTTGCCTTTTAGTATATCTTTTTGACACAAAGTAGAAGAATTGTGCTACAGTTGTTTTAGCTGATTATAGCTGTATTAGTTTGGCATAAAAATCATTACAAGAGAATGTATCACAGAGGGATAGAGTTAAAAAAAAATGGGTCCAACAAAACACTTTCAAAATTAAAGTGCTAATTGAACATGCTTTTACTTTTTAATTTTTAATAGTCATGTTTTGCCATTTTCTGACAATAATTATAAATAAATTATGTTAACGATGAACCTAGCATAGTCATATTTTGTAAAACACGTTTATTGCAGATATTTTTGTGAAATCTACGAAATTCTTACTGAATATTTTTTAATAAAAAAGTTTGGAAAGCTTTACTCCCTATTGTTGGTCAAGTTAATATGGTCCTCACTAAAAACGCCAGTTATAATGACGTTATGTATTTATACTGTGTTTATCTATAGTGTATGGAGAAAAAACGTATCAAATCTTGTATGTTTGTACTCAAAAAGATGTTTATTTTATGTTTAAAAAAAAGAGGCTGTATAGCAATTACAAGTATTTTCAAATTTCAGTATAATTATAAATTCTTTAATAAACTAAGAAAAAAAACATCATTTAAATGTTTTATTTATCATAATTAATTCACACAAAAATGTATGAAAACAAAATGCTAGTATTTTTGTACCTTTTGTTTCATCTTTGTAACATAAAATAGATGTAAGTGTTCTTTAATTGAAATTGTCGCGAGGCATGTGTCTCAGAAGAGTAGCACTTAAAAGTGTTTGGGATAAAATTGAACTTAAACCTGAAGACATCACGATGCTTATACAACATACACTTATGGGCAGAAACAGTTTTTATTACGTTCTTTCTACCAAAAAATGTAATTTCATTAATTTTGATACATGTTTACAACACCTGTACATAATTGGATATGTTTTTCTTAAAGGCCCATTATGCATCAGACAAGCTTTTATCTTCCTTTCTCTTAAGCTTTTTATAAATTTTGGTATAGGTTTATGTTATCCATATCGTTACTCACTGGCCAATCACCAGAACTTTTTTATCTGTTACATTTTGGCAATAATTAAAGTGAATTAGTATTTTGTATGGAAGTTAAAATACTACTTTGCTTACATTTTGCTACATTTACTACAAAGAATTTTAGATTTATCGCTATTTTATTCAGGTAACAAGCATCTTACATTCTCTTAAACCATTATTTAATTTATTTGTTTTTGAGGCATAATGTGCCTTTGATAAAGGTAAAAAATTTTGCATCATAATTACAATCAAGAACAAGTGCATTAAAAACATCAAAAGACACACTTATATATTAATCAAGAACCATGATATCTGTGTAATGCATTTTGTGAGAGTGTAGTTGTGAAATTTGATATAAACACATCATCATTTTTTAATTTAACAAAGGTAACAAGTATTGTCATTTATAAAATTAGCAATCATATATGAATAAGTTTAGCAAAAGTTGTGAAAGTAACTGCACACAAAACATCCAAATAGTTAAAACATGTTTAAGCTATCAATACATGTCACAGAAATACATACATCTTGAAAGTATGCACTAATACATTCTGTAAAAAAGTCGATTTAAAAGCAACAATTTTCACATAAAGCAACCGACCAGCATTTAGTTGTAATTTACATCTATAAGTACATAGTCGCTGTTTCCTTCAGATCCACTAGCTATGTTATGTGTAGTCTCACAATTCAGCAGAAATATTTTAAATGTCAGTACTTTGGGAGTCACACTGAGAACTGACTGTGTAGATGGGAAAAATGATGCATCAGCTCCTGACAGTTTGATCAATCTGGGATGTTTTATTTTTTATCCTTGAAAATCGTTCAGCACAATAACATTGCTGTGCTGCATAGTTTTAGTTTCTTCTTTTTGACTTTTATCCTGTTGGGTAGTTCTAGTATCCCTTCGTGATAACTGAATATCACCATTAAGGATGTGTTGCCTGACTTAAGAGTTCTCCTTTGTTGGCTTTTATCTGATATTAAGACTTCATAACCCTATTTTAAAAAGTTCAGTTATTAAGTTCAACATAATTTTCATATTTAGGCTACACGCATTATTTTACTTGGGTTCATACACTGTTTTTCATGGAGTGTCGCAATAATTACATTAAAGATTCATTGATTACCGTCTTATGAACTTGTCTACGGATGCTTAAAATTTTAAGTTTCACTATTATAATTTCATTACATTTTTGTTTAAATACTGAATTTTGCTTGGAGGACGTTGTTAGAAGCTTGCATATATCACTGCTGTCCAAAAAATAAGCATAATCGAACCGGGCGTAAGTGTGCCATATTGTGTATCTTTCTATTTGCTTGTACGATTTTGAGCATATGTATTCTAAACAATGCTTGTCTGGCATAAGTTATAGGTGTTAATAGGGAAAAAATACAATCCCTAAAGAACTTCCAATAAACAGTAAAATTGAAAATGTTGCAGACTTGGTTTGATTGAGCCTGTTCATGGATGGTACTGGATAGTGCAAACTACCGTCCACACCCCATTAGCACCTCCTCAATGATGATTCAACCTTCAGCATGAAATAGTAAAATTTGAATTTTGAAACATTCGCAGATGTGTTAATACTGAGGTCATCATGGAAAGCTCAATGTGACTTATTTCAGCCAGTACATTAAACGTGGCGTATGGTCCCACAATTAACAGAATGTGTGTACCCTAATGAGAAAACAATAAGCGAAACATAAATTTGGCGTTCTATAACAAATTTTTGGTCTTATTTCGGCTTTCGATCCACCTAACCGGATTTCCTTGATAATTAAGTAGCAAATTTCGCAGCAAGTGACCCCTGTTTACCTCACATGATATTTGAATAAGCGATGAGAGATCTATTTTCAAAGAGAAATTTACTTTGTCGGAGGATCAAGCAAGTGACTCCTTGATTATTTATCTAATGCTCTCTCATTTAGCTAGGCAGGCATACTCCAGATGGACATAACGATTGACTTAATTATATGGCATTTATTAACCTTCTAAGTTCTTTTGTTGTTGTTATCATGCCCTAAATCTATCTATGAAAACTGTACTTGCATATTACCTGCATAGCAAGAAACCTAAGCTTTCAGATTATATTGTAAACATTTGGAAACATTGTCATAATTATAGTAAAGTTTACATCTTGAGGTCGTACAATATGAAATGGAGTGGTTGAAAGGAAATCAAATATTACCTGACATGCTGCTTTTTAAATGATGAAGATGATACTGGAGATCTTGAAGATAATAATGATTGATGATAACGATGATCCATTTAATAAGCAGCATGTTTACGCATAATATTTCCAAAATCTATCAAAGATTTACAAATTTATGTACATAATTTGAGAATAGACAATTATGACCTTAACCTTTTAGCCCGAGACTTGATTATTTCTTTTTCGACCTTAACATGCAACACATCTGTTGACCAGACAAGAGTATCAACGCATGAAATGAAAAATTAGGGGTGACTTTGGGCAACACATCTTGTTTTAGCGTGATACACATCAGATCAATGTTAAAAAAAAGTTATGTATAATTGTAAAAAAATCATCCATGAAAGACAATGTCGTTGGAAAGACAACGCCATCTATTAATCATATTATGAATACGGAAGTTCAAGTGTGACTTAATTTTTGAATGTGTCACATCGATATAATGTCAAAAATCATTTTTATTAAGTTATTTAAAAAACCCATCCAGGAATGACATAATTATTGACTTGACATGACCATCAGTGCACAATTTATGCAAAATATGCAAAGGTATGGACCACACTCAAAGTAAGGAATATGGAAGCACTGTACAAATAATAATTCCTCTCAATTTTTTGTAGGGGAGGGCATAAAATGCTGCTTTTATTTTAAGTATTGAAATTGACTGGTTTCTTTTGTGCAGAATGTATTAATGCATCTATACTTATATTAATATATGTATTTAAATTGTGTTTTAAGTTTAATTGATATGATAAAGACTTAAATACCTTTCGCTATCCACTATTGCAATTTTCTATGACTGTGATTTTATTCAGTATGTTATTTGCACAACATTCATTAATAAATGCTCCTTTCATCAATGACAATAACCATTTCTCTTTTCTTTCATGTTAGGTATTATAGTAGTCGAAGTTTAAATGATACCAATCATCCAAAATTAAAGTTTATATTAAAATGTAATGAGATCGAATATCCATTTTACAACTTTTGCTGGAAGAACATTATCAAAAAATCTTTTCAAAAAAGTATTTATCCATACAATATTTTTGTTTCAAAACATAAAAAATGCCATCATATAACATATATTATAGAACAATAAAAGCAAGTTGATGAACATTATATTTAATGGTTTAGGTGCTATTTTTCCCTATAGAGTTTTAAAACTCTAAGATATATAAGGTAACTACTTTCAATGACTTATCAAGCTATAATCAACTGATAAAAGACAGACAACTATGAAATTATTTTATTCTACGATATATCTAAAGGCAAGAAATCTCAAAATTGTGTTTCGGTACCATTCATTTTTTGTGATAATTTTAAATTGCGATGACTTTCTGTATTTATCTATATTATTTGATGTTTCTTTCTTCTTTAATGTAATACAATCTTTATATTTCTTATCACAAAATTCAATTACATGATAAATACACTAAAATTGAAAAGTAAAGGCAAGTTTTAGAAGCTTAATAATTTAAACTTTTTTCTTCTTTTTCCTTCTCTTTCTTTCTCGGTTATTTTACCCCACCCACTTTTGAAGCTGTACTCATCTGTGATAAATGATCAGGTAATAAATTGTTAAGCTTAACTTATCAAGAAATGTTCAAATGATAAATAAAATACAATTAAAACACAATTTACTATACATTAAACTGAAATTATAATGTAAAGACATGTTTTGGGAACATTGTAATTTTAAATGTTTTCACTAATTTTACCCCACCCACTTTTGAAGATCTACTCTTACGGCATAAATGCCCAGAAAATAATTTTTTTTTTATGCTTAACTTGTCTAACTATGTTAAATTGATAAAGTACACACACTTTAAATGCATTTTTGTTTATATTGTGTAAATACGGAAAAACGAAAGTCATCATATTGTCAAAAAATGCTATTTTTTACCACTTTTTTGGTAAATTGATAGTGATAATTTAAAAGTTTGCCATATAATTGTCATTTTTGCTTGATTGAACCATAAATAAGCCATATTTTATCTGATATTGTGTAATTGAAACTACTTTGTACAAAATCCGTATGTAAAAAAATCAAGAAACAAAAATTATATGGTATTTTGTAATTTAAGGCGGCCATATTGGCGGCCATCTTGGATTTTTGTACTTTTGCCCGGGCTGCGTAACTTAAGAAATGGGTTTTTAGAAACTACAAACAATATGCTTCATAATGGCAATGCTTCTTTTGGTGATACGGTAAATTGCAATAAAACCCCGCCATCTCTTGGACTATGTGGGCTTAAATGTTCTGTGGCACAATTCTAGTTTTAATTTGTTAAAAATAGGATGTTTGTTAAGTTGGTAGTTAATCTGCTAATGTTGTTAAAGAATCTTAGACCGCTCTTCAGGTTTTTGTTCACATGTATTTAACTTACATATTAATAAAGTGGTACAAAAACGGAACTGAACAAAACGTTGCTTACACCTTTAATTTATAAATATAGTCCTAAAACAGGAAGTAATGTTTTGAGATAGTTGCGTTTAGTTTTCTTTTTCAGTATAAACTGGGTAAAACCACACGGGTTTGTTAGACCTTGGTATTTTATTTGATTGCGTAACAATAACATAGTTGAGATATTGATAACATTTGCATAAATATTTGCATATTTAACAAGCTCTTTTTCTTCCGTGTCAGGCAAAAATAAAGCAAATTTAGACAGTAAAGATTATCAGGTATAATCTACTTCCCAAGGGTTGTTGTGGCAAAGTATGAAGACAACACACTAAGTGCTTTCTGCAGCCCGATACTAGTTTCTTTGTCTAATCTCTAAAACTTCCCAATATTAAGAATGATGACATTATGAATGCTTTTGACTTACGTTTAATATCGTTAAGTGTCAGTAAGTTTCAACAAACATTAAATTAACGCGCCGGGAAACTTTATTTGATCTATACTCTTTACAATATGAAATAGTTTCACAATACCTAAATGCTTTAATTGAACAATGCTTAAATTGATTAATTTTTATAAGTTGATAATTTATGTAACAGCTGATGTTAATTAGTGTAAAATAACAAGTACGAGAGGTTTCATGTTAGCGCCATCAATGAAAAGTTATATTAATAAATATTTTCATTATTTGTATTTAAGAAAACAAATTGTAATACCTTTTTAAACATAATAATAATGATGATGATAATAATAATAATAATAATAATAATAATAATAATAATAAAAGCAAGATTGAAAACTTTTAAATATTAAGTTGAAAATATCGGCAAATGTTTCAGTTTTAAGTCTTCTATAATTTTAGAAGAGGGGTATAATTATATACAATTTATTATCACCTTGACTGAAATATAATTTTACCAATAACGTTATATTTCTGTCAATTAGGAATGGTTGGCTATCCCATATCAATGACTGTAATGCGGTTTCAACATAATGAACGGATCACTCCTATAATTCGTTATGAAAGGTGACTTTAAAACAAATTAAAATAATCGATAATGAGATAACTTGAATTTTATATGTTAGGACTAAGGTAACCAGTGTACAAAGCCGAGCAGTGTCACGTTAAATAATTACATATTTTGACATTAAAATAATTCGAAACATGACGGCATTTTTTTTAAAGAAAACCTAAGGCAACTTCTATGATAAAAATAAATACTTTGTAACTGTCTTATCGATCTAATAAATAGGAAAAGGGGTATCCATTCAATATCAATCAAAACATGTTATATGATACCTTATTTATCAAAATAGTAAAACTATTAAATACCAAGACCAAGACCATTTTAAGAAAATAGGATATTCTTTTAAAACTTAAAATATGCTGAATACTTTATGTTGGCAAATGGTTTTTTGTATGTTCGACAAAATTTTTATTATGTTATATACAGAGGAGTGTAGACTTCCTAGCTTATTATTCAAAAACTATTTCGATTTAAGGCCTTTTTTTGGTCATAACACAAGATGTTATGAAAGCAGTCTAGTCAGTTTGACTTTATAAAACTACTGACATTCAGACATAACACGGGATCATAATAATCATATACATGTATTTCTCGAGGTCAACACCCCGAAATGTTGATGTTTTGATGCGGTAATACGTTGAAACCATTACATTTGTTATAAAAAAAGAACTAAGTCGTTTACGTGTTCAAATCCCAACAATTTCAAACTATCATTTATCACATTAAAATGGTGGATATAGATCCTAGTGGTTTTCTGTCAAGAATTAATGCTTTCTCATACGTCACTAACACAATATTATAGGGGCTAACTTTTTACAAGTCGATGACCTCATGCAACTGGCCATAAAAGCCACAAGGAAAAATATTTTAATTTATCCAGCAAAACAGAACTCCTCTGTTAAGTGTTAATAGAGTTATGATTTGCTTTTAATCAAAACTTAAGAATTTGTATTAGATACACAGGAGTATTAATTAGTCAAACTGGTATATTATTTAAAGTGGTATATTAATTGTACTGGTATATTAATTGAACTGGTATTAAACTGAATTATCAATTATTAAACTGGTATATTGATTAAATTTGTATTAGTATTATTTAAACCGGTAAACTATTTAAACTGGAATATTAATTTAACTAGTATATTTATTAAACTCATACATTAAGTAAACTGGTATCAGTGGCATAAGCTACTGTGTACATTCTCCAACCATAAGTCGTAAGAAGAAAGGGGCTTTCTCTCTTTGAATAAACACATTTGATCATCGGATTCTAATCTTTCAAACATTTTATGTATAACATATTGTATGATGGCACAGATGTTGTTTTCTTTGTTTTGTATAAGTTTGAAGCGGGTAATGTGGTCAATATGTAATATGGTTTCATTCTGGATTATTTCTATTTGGTACTAGTAAATTTTATTAATTCAGATGATTTATTAAAGCCAAACTGCAAGACAAAAGTGGAAAAAAAACAACAAACAAACAAATACCAATTGGGTGTCTTCATATTAAATATTATACAGGTTTTATATACATAATTCCAAAACACCTCACAACTAACAAAGTTCAACAAGACAAGGTGACGTTCACAGAACGTTATCGCATGGTTTGGAACTTTTCCTTTGTTCTTACTTACCCATTTTACTCAGTACACTTCAATAAGCATTTGAAAACTGTATTGATATATAACAGTTCAGCTTTTTCATTGATTCATAATTATAGGAAAAAAACTCGACTGCTATATAGCGGTTGAGTTTTTTTCGCACCTGGTATATTATATCAATGTAGTTTTTTCACAAAGGCTCCAATGGGGCAGTGGTAACGAATATTCCCAGTAGCAAAAAAAAATAGAATCAATAAAATAAAATAAAGTAAATATATAAATACAATGAAAAATTTAAACAAAGATAATTAATGAAATGAAAATTACTCTCATTTAATCAAAAGGTACATCCGCTGAATTCCACTGAAAAAAGCCCTTTAATCTTGAATCAATATTGGTAACAGTTTACAATCCGCCTTTAACATTGGATGCCTTTTGTATATGTAGCTCACGATTTGTTTATTACAAAAAAGAAAACTATATGCCATTGCGATAAAACAGTTATAGTATATGAAACTCGTCAGTTACGGGGTTATAACACTGGCTTGGGCGACATCTCGGGATGTTTCTGCAAAAAAAAAATTGTCTCGGCCAACGGCCCTGACATTTTTTTTTAGCAGAAACACCCCTTGAGTGTTATATCCTCGTAACTAACTCGTTTCATGTACTTTAACTATTACACAGCCATACAAAAAAGTTTAAATTCTTTTGATTCCAGGACTTTAAAATTATGTTATCCTATCTTGAAAGTTTGGGATTCAAATTCAGATAGGATTTGTATGATGTTTTAGCAAGTAAATTCCTCCGTGAGAAAATCCCACCTTATGTCAATGTAGTTAGAGATTTTTCCCGCTCATTTTATGTCAAGACGTTTACTCAATCTATCAGTACTTGTAAGTCACCACGATGTATCCATTTACCTATACGTCAAAGTAAGCGGCTGACACATACACACACACAGGTGGCAGTATCATTCATTAACATCAACAAGTAAAATGGCTCCTGCGGTGAACATTTTAATGATATAAAGATATTTCATTTAACTATTTTCAACATTATTTGGGGGGGGGGGGGTAAATAAACGTTTGTAACAGGAATATAGTTGACAATAATCGAACAATATAGAAGAAGGTCTTTGGAAACTGCATGTGACCGTTGAAGACCGGAGAAGGTCTAACATAAAACAATTATTTCTTTTTAAGAAAATTATTAAATAGGCCTACCATTTTATAAATAATTCCGAGCAAAAATAAATAAAGTAAACACTTAAGTTTACGCAGAAAATATCTCTTTTTATTATGGCAGATGCCACTACGAATATTTTCATTTTGCAGATTTTCAGTATAAACAATTTATTGTTTGTAAAATTTGAGATAGATATTAAAGAAACATTGATAATTTTCAAACACGTCATTCAAGTTTTTCCACCTTAAACGGTAAATTGATTATAGAAAGTTAGAAATAACACGTAATAAATTTTTGTTCTCAATTAGGTGTAATTCGGACTTATTCCCTACAGGTAAATCCGTAACGTACCGGCAAACGGTATTTAGCTGGGTTTTCGAAAAGGTCAATTAACCAATCATATACGGTTTACAGATCACATGCTCCTCCATATGTACCGAAAACAGGTCACGTGCTCCTCCATGCCTCAAAAGTAAAACGCGTACCAATACCCTGCGGTCTCCAGACCGCAGGGAATAAAAAGAACTAGGATTCCACAGCTTACTACGGAAGAGCATTAGTGCCAAGTGTGTGTTTTTAATTAAATCGAAATGTTGACTTACTTACTTGAAATTTCGACTTCTTAACTCGAAATTCGACTTACTTACTTGAAATTTCGACTTCTTAACTCGAAATTTCGAGTTATCTATCTCGATATTTTGAGTTACTAACTCGAAATTTCGACTTACTTATCTCGAAAAATCGACTTAGTAATTCGAATTTCGACTTTGTAACTCGAAATTTCGACTAAGCAACTCAAATTTCGACTTAGTTACTCGAATGGCCAAAGTTTTTGTTTACCAAGAGTTAGGTAATATAAGATATAGTAGGGAGTGCGGTTGAACGATGGAGATGGAGAAACGGGTGCCTGGACAAACAATTAAAGTTAAACTTAAACTAATTCGGGTGGACAATTTTGACAATGGCATGTACACGCCCGACCTAAAAAAACACAAGACTTCCTTTAATTTGCAGTTCAGGCGTTCTTCAGACGTTGTATTGTATCCCACCTCTTCGAACATATCTTTTCACTAATCATATTATTCTCATCCCTGTGAATAAAACGATCCTATACTTCACGTGTGGATCATCTGAGGAAAGTAGGGTTTTCTGACTATATTTCTTGTAAAATCGTATGCTTGAATATTATAACAACACGTTCCACTTTTATCAACTTTTATCAACACAATATGAATCAAAGTCTTAGTAAATAAATGAATATAAAATATTGACAAACATCTTTTAAAAAATGTTACAAAAACATTATTAGCATAAAGAAACGTGACATACTAACTGGCGTATACACGCCACTTAAAACTTAGTTAACACATGAATATTGCACAGTTTACAATAGGGTGGGTTTTAGATTTGTTGTATCTACACTTGATGGTTGTATGTGTGCTTTAGACACATGAAACATCCCGTTAACACGGAAATGTAAAAAGTGTGATTTTACACACACCCCTCCCCCCACACCTAAAAGCAATCAAGATAATGGGAAGGATATGTTCGGTATGTGTGGACAATTTGACCCTATTAAATTGTTTTGTGAAAAACATAGGTGCTATGTGTCAATGTGCAACAGCTAAACATGAAATAAAGAATCTTGAATTCAATCCTTACTTTCACCGGCAACAAATGTAATTCGAAATTTCTAGTTAATAAGTCGAAGTTTTGAGTTACTAACTCGAAATTTCGAGTAACTAACTCGAAATTTCGACTCGCTTACTCGAAATTACGTGTTACTAAGTCGTAATTTCGGGCAAGTTAGTTGAAATTTCGAGTAAATTAACTCAAAATTTCGAGTTAGTAAGTCGAAATTTCGAGTAAGTAACTCAAACTTTTGAGATAAATAACTCGAAATTTCGAGTTTGTGAGTCGAAATTTCGAGTTAGTAACTCGAAATTTCAAGATAAGTAACTCGAAATTTCGAGTCAGTAACTCGAAATATCAAGTAAGTAACTCGAAATTTCGAGTTAGTAAAAAACATACACATACACTAATGCTCTTCCGTAGCTTACCTAATTCATGTCCAACGAATATCAATATTCTATCGATTTTTTTCTGTTTCACAGTATTTTTCGACTTGTCGCTGCCATTTCGGATTCTGATACCTGTGTATTATATGCGATCTGATTGGACGTCCGAATTGGCTCGTCCAATCAGATCGCGTATTTCAACCAAGGTATCAGAATGCAAAATGGCTGCGACAAGTAAAACAGAAAAAAAATCGGAATGATATTGATATTAGTTGGACTTGAATTAGATAAGCGATGTAATTCTAGTTCTTTTTATTGATGTAAATGAAGGATGCAGCGGAATCCCGCCGGAATGCGCCTCAGTCGCCGAAACGACTATTTCCCGTGTTCCACATTGTTTGGCAAATGAACATATAGTAGGCTTTTCACCTTTCTATAACTATAATTTTGATAGTGGAAATTTTTTATATATATATAATTTTATCGGTGGTTTTGTATTTGGTACCTTATAGTAAGCCTTAGAGTGTTGAATTATTATTTTCAGCGTTGTAGTAACGGTCCAGGGGCAGATAGGGGTGGGTTGTTCAAACACTGATACTGCCACCTGTGCATACACATAGAAGGAAAACGTTCCGCATTGTTTTGAATCGTAAGTGAGCGACCATCGTCTATATAATAAAAGCCCTAAAGCACACAATTTGTTGGGATATATGTTACCTAGCATGAGAAAATCCCACATAATGATAGGAATATTTAGAGATTTTTTCCCGCTCTTTTTATGTCTAGACGTTTACTCGCTCTATCAGTACTGGTAACTCCATTTACCTATACGTTTAATATGATAATAAAACGAGGTAGTATGTTTTTTGAATCTGGACCAAATTAAGTTTACAACATCTAGAAGTCTGACCTATAAAATATTTCAAGGCCGTAAATTTACCCTGTCTGTCGGATATCTTTATATAGAAATTGAACAATATTAAAATTATAATAGGTAGATCCTACGATATGCATATATAATAAGCACCGGCTTTAATTTAAACCGCAAAATGTCTTATTTCATTCATGATTACAGTAAACATTCTATTTTTAGTTACGTGAAATGGGTTCCCGTATAATTCAATTACAAATGTTTTCATTCATACAGACGCAGTCACAGGGACATCTGCTGTTTTTGAGGCTTTAAACAAAAAAATATGGTAAGATATTTGATTAAAATGATTATGTCACAATAACGAAATATTTTGTTTTTTAAATTTTTTAAATCTTGTTTAAAACATAAAATCAGTAATTTTGCATGTTGGTAATGTGTTTATAGCGATAATTAATTAGTTTGAAAAGCATTCCTGTCATGATAATATTTCAGAGTTAGGTTTAAAAATACAACTGGTTGTGTATCTTAAAACTCATCATGTAAGGAGTACAGTGAAACATTCCTATGATCTTTGACATTTGTACATATATTTTGTGTTTTCCAGACTGAAATTTATACGAAAGAAGAGAAACACGTGTTTCGTTTGCTGTCAATGCTGAATAAAGAGGGACGATTCGTTCTCAAACTTTATATGAGACATGTCTTACCGGGCTTTTCTTGTAAAACATTCGAGGAATATCTTGGCCAAGATCATGTCAAAGAAAGAATAAAAGAAGGGCTTGAAAAGAGTAAAGTATTAACTATGGAACAATATATCAAAGTATACCCACATTCCGGGGCACCTGATTTAGATGCATTAGATATATCCCTGCTTGTGTTCCTAATACGACAGCTCCATCCTTTCATGAAAGTCAGCAATAAGATTTGGTTGGACCCACTTGATATACCGATACGGGTATAGAAGCTGATGTTACACGCTTGAAGGAGATAAGAAATACGCTATTTCACATAGGAGACGCATCTTTGACCACGATTGAATTCGAAAGGGAGTACAAAAGATTAAAAACTATTTTATGCCGGTTGATTAAAACTGTAGGTGCACATACAGATACACCAGAGGACATGGAAAGACGATTGGAATTGAAGAAAATAGGAACATTTGAAGCCAGACCTGTTAAAAGGGATACATGCACAAATGTTTCAGACAGTTTAGAAAGAATAAGTAAAACAGAACAGACTGTTTCCGTAGAGGACAAAACAACCAGTACCTCGTCATTGCAAAAAAGTAAGTCAGGTGAAGTAGAACAAACCTGTAGGGGAAGGAAATGCTTCAATCTCTCAAGTGTGTTGATATGTCGACCATGTTATAAACACATCCGTACGAGAACCATGATGACAAATGATCATTCATCACTCGAGTTTCGTTGTTCAATCACAAGTATGACTGTTCTCAGGAATGGTACGTTGTTGGTTACAGATATAGTACATAATGTTGTGGAAGCTTTTACAAAGACAGGGCAGCCTTTTCAAGAATTCCGGTGTCAAGCACCAAACTCTATATGTGCAATAAACCACGACAGTGTAATAGTTTCCCTTTGTAAAGAAAGGAAACTTCTCGTCCTAGCTGTAGAATCTCACTCAATGAAGCTGACATTAAAATCTGAATATAGCCTTAAATGCTCTTGTGATATTGTAGGTATCAAGTACAATGAAGGTTTTGTATATGTTCTGTGTGAAACTGGAGAAGTGCGTGCTATAAAAAGCAATAATGGCGCTGAACAAGCATTATATCAAACCGGTGTCCAAAGTCCATCTTATTTTGACATATCTCCTGATGGAGAATATATCTATATTACAAAAAGAACAAGCATAACTCGTTTAAGATTGCATTTACCTGGTGATGAATGTCGTGTCTTTTCTGATAGAGAAGGTAGAGCATTAAAGGGAATCTCTGTCAGTCACAGAGGCGTGTTTGTGTCAGTCTGGGATGAAGATTTGGTCTTAAAACTTGATAAAGATTTAAGATACGTGAGTGAAAAAGTTTTGGATGATTTACTAAGTCCAATGGGAATTCACAAACGTCATGGACGTTTGTATTTATCAAAGTTTAAGACAGACCTTATTGAACAAGCTTGTAGGGAAATTGTTATTGCTAAGTTGTGATGTCTTTGTTTTACACTCGTTGAATAAAATTAAACATGTGTTTTTTTGTTATTTATTTGTAAGCAGTGTCAATATGTGTGTTCTAAATAATGCAAGTTAACTTTCAATCATCTCATCTAGGAAACCATATTACTTTGAAAATGATTTTTTTAAACTTATTTTCAACACGTGTACTGTAATATGATGCCTCAGTAATGTTTACACCCGCTGCCCTTGTCACACATGACTTATACATCTACATGAAAAGTGTTTCATTTATTTCAGGTATACCCGTATAAATATATTATATAGTTTTATCATGTATACGTTAAGAAATAAACATTTATATCTACATTTGTATTTGTAAAGAAGAAAGTGTTTATTTCCTAACGTAAACATGATACATGTATAATACATGTATAATGTATCAGGAAAACTAAGACACAAGATTTCAGGGGAGCTAACTCCGGTACACTTAGGAAAAAATATTTAGCGCGATTATCGCCCTGAAATTGTTTAGAAATGCACTACTTATACATTTTACCTGATTATTATCGCGTTACCAATTATTCCAAGGTATTCGGTATGAAAAGTATCAAGCGCCGTCTAGACTTCAAACAACTGCCTGGAGACTTTCACTTTCTTATTTTCTCTGTATTTTCACCAACATGCTCCGAAAACGACTGACAAATCTTATTATCTGATTCACATGAATCGTAAAATAAAATATTTCACCATTTTACTTTTAGTTTTCATACCTTTTAGGGCAATTTTCTTTGTTAAAACATCTGGCCATGAAGAAATATTTGATGAATGCCGTAAAAAAAACAACATCTGCTAGGTGAAGACATTTTAAGAATTAAAGACACCTAAAATTATGGGAAAACAACTTTAACTCACAGGGTGTTAGATGAGTGTTTGCCGCCATTTTGTGTACATGATTGCCGAATGTAAGTTTACATTAAATGGAATAAACCATGGCGTAATTTAAAATATCTTTTCTACAATAATTATGGTGCTTTTCACAACTTTATTATTTTTACTTTTGTTATGTTTCTTAAACATTTAAGTACCGTAGAAAAAATGAGGCACCGGTATGAATGTTGGTATATTTTATTCATACATGACACTAATAACCAACAACCAATATGAGCCGCGCCATGACAAAACCAACGTAATGCGTTTGCGACCAGCATGGATCCAGACCAGCCTGCGCGTCCGCGCAGTCTGATCAGGATCCATGCTGTTCGTTATCAGTTTCTCTACTTGTTATAGGGTTTGAAAGCGAACAGTATGGATCCTGATCAGACAGTGCTGATGCGCAGGCTGGTCTGGATCCATGCTGGTCGCAAACACATTAGGTTGGTTTTGTCATGGCACGGCTCATATATAATCGAAGCAAACAAGGCACTGAATTTGTTTGGGTCTCAGAATGTCAGAAAGGTGAAGGTTGTGAGATTATAAACCAATTTGGTTTTGTATAGTGCCACCAATGCTTTCCAGTGTTTAACTGTAGTAAATTGGCTATAAGACTAATTGCAGCACTGATATTCAATTCAATGTTTATTTGACTTAAACAATTTGAAAAAAAGGATGCTATTACTGGGATTTGAACTCCAGACCTCTTTGAACTCCTTCCTAAGCGAGCGTGCAACCGTCTCACGACCAAAACAAATAAAAACTAAGCTGTTTGTTATTATAGTAAATGATTCAGTTACAGTGTTATTATAGTAAATGATTCAGTTACAGTGTAACATTATTTTCAACGAGACTGATGCCATCTTTTACATTGAAGAAAGGAATTTGCCAAATTACTTCCAATTTTAAGTGTTTTCATTTACCTACTGGCAGCTGCTGTAGGGACATCCGCTTACCGAATTGATCAATAGATTTACTTTTTAACATCTGTCGAGCTCCTATTCCCTCTGTAAGTATTCTGTTTTGTAAAATTAAATCGTCTAACGTATGAATAATTGTAAGGACACATCAAGTTAAAGTTTTAGACAGCTGTCGTAACCTTTTTATATTTTTATGAGTAATTCATTCAACTCTTGTATGTAATGAAAAGCCAAGTGACGTGCCAGTGATTTTGTAGGTTGCTCATACACCATAGTTTGTCATTGTAAAATTTGTCTTAAATTATTTTAGATTGTGTTTTTATTTATCGCGTGCGCACGAAATACTATGTCGTGGCCACGAGTTACTAAATAGAGAAATACAGAATCCATAAAGAAAGCCCAACACGACAAAATTGAAAATGTTGCAGGCTCGGTTTGATTGAGCCTGTTCATGGACGGTACTGGAAAGTGCAAGTTACCGTCCACGCCCCCTAGCACCGGCTTAAGCGGAATTCAACATTTAAACACGAAAAATGGTGAAATTTTGAAGTCGTGCACACGAGATAACTAAGTGGTGCGCACGACACACTATGTCGTGGCCTTGAGTTACTAAGTCGTGCGCATGAGATAATTAAGTGGTGCACTTGAGATACTATGTTGTGGCCACGAATGACAAAGTCGTGCGCACGAGATAATTAAGTCGTGGGTACGAGTTACTATGTGGTACGAACGAGTTATTTAAGTCGTGCGCACGAGATAATTTACAAATCAGATAACACTATATATATGAATTTTTTTAAACTTAGAAAATCCCTGGTTAAACTACTCAATGTATTCACTTTAAACTTGATACATGTCTTCAGGATCATATTAGGAGGTCACTATCCAAGGTTCATTATCAGACATGAAGTGTTACTAAGTTATGCCCCTTTGCGGGGACCATCCTGTGATAGGATGGCTCAGTATACACGTGCTCACGGTATGTTAACTTTGTTTATACGATCACTTGAGAAGAAATAAGCGCTGGTTTATTTTCTTTGGCAGGGACATTGTACATTGCCAGTAGATAATTATATTGATGTTTGATGTTATAAGGTCAAAGGTCTGATGACTAACTTAAGAAGGAATAAGCCATGGCTTTGTAGGTCGTTTTCGGAGCATGCTGGTGAAAATACAATAAGAAAGTTAAAGTCTCCAGGCTTTTGCGTGAAGTCTAGCCGGTATACTTTTTATACCGAATACCTTGGAATAATTGGTAACGCGATAATAATCAGGCAGTGCATTTCTAAACAATTTCAGGGCGGTAATCGCGCAAAATATTTTTTCCTTAGGCTACCGGAGTTAGCCCCCTGAAGTCTTGTGTCTTAGTTTACCTGGATATAATAGATCGTCTTATACCTTATACATGTATTATACATATTATTATACATATATTATGTATACGTTAGGAAATAAACGCTTTCTTCTTTACATATACAAATGTGTATATATATAAACTTAATATAAGCCGTTTTGAAAAAAATCATATTTCAACGTCTTTTATTATTATAGACGTTGAAATATGATTTTTTTCAATATCAATATATATATATGGGAGTGACAAATATACATTTTATTTGGATTTTAAAGACGTTTTGAGCTCCACACCCCAAGTGTCTGTGACTATAGTCCAAGCATTGCATTTTTCGCGTTGTCTAGTTTTGAATACTGTTGGCCTATTAATTAGCGCCTGGAATTATTATTATATATTGAAGTTACACTTTTGAAAGCAAGTGCTAAATTGAAGTTGGTATGTCGTGTTTAAAAGAAGCCAAGTGATCAGTATATGTACAATTCATTATAAATTAGAGTGAATTGGTCTATAATGGAGGGTATGTAATACAATGAATAATTACGTTAAAAGAATTTAGTATCAAAAACAGACCACGAAATAATTATATATGGATGTCATTATCAAGTGTGATGATAAGATATAACATACACATTTTATAACAGATAATAAAATGTTTTAGAAAAAAATATAATTATTTATCACATAAATGTTCACTTTAAATCACTTAGAACTCCATCAATGGTTTTTTAAAGCGACTTTTTTATAAGAATATCGGAATGATACATTTCTATTGTTTTTATCAGTCATTTTATAACTTAATCATTATATACCTATCCTCTTCTAAACTTACAGACAAGGGTGGTTTTAGTTTTTTTTAGATTTTAGTTGAAATAAACGTTCCTTTATATTGATCGAAATATTTAATGACCCCTGGACATGATTCATGTTTCAAAGGTGGTGGCACTAAACTCAATTAGTCTATTGAATGAGTGTTTTGCATGTTTATTTTTTTCTGAAACATTTAAATGTTTGCTGGAGAACAAACTGAATAAGAGGAACATTGACTATAATTGAAGCTAGGTTACTGAACTATATACCTCGTGTATACGGAATGTCGTTAGGGCCATCGCCTATGAATATGTTGATCTGAAACGCGATAGTGACCATCGTACTATGGACTATCGCGTTTCAGATCAAAACATTCATAGGCAATGGCCCTAACGGAATTCCGTACGTGTACTGCAAAAACATGTTGTTGTTTTGTTTTGTTTTTTCGGAAAAAAAATTGATTGCACCATATCACTACCACTGTATCGGACGATTTCTTGACTTCTATTCGTTACTTTGTAGCTCGCTTGAGCAGATGTGTTTTGTATACGTCGCGCGGCGTTAATGGCGTCAAACATTTTCCTAAGAGATTCATGCCAGGAACATTCCTTTCCAGTTTTAACAATATTGGCCAGTTGGTGTAAAAAGAGATATTCAAAGAATTCCCTTTCATGCTAAATTATAGCTGCCATGACAACCGGAATAACAAAAAGAGGCTTTAAGTTAGATATTTGGTATGAAATAATGACTGATGGTAAGTTTATAACCCTTGGGTCAAAATTGGCCCCGTCCAAAGGGAGCTTTAATTTTCTTTATATGTATATAGCAAAATTCTTCTCTAAAACCACAAAAGATAAAGCTCAGTTTTTTTACATGAAACGTTATCTCGTAGACCTCTACTTAGTTTATTCAAATTAAAACCCTTGAGTTAAAAATTACCCCGCTAAAGGTTCAATGATTTTCCTTATGTGTTATAGTAGAAATAGCAGACAAAATATCTCTATTATACTCTGGTTATGTCTGGTGGACCTCTACAATTTTTTTTTTTTCAAATTATAGCCGTTGGGTGAAAATTGGCCCCGCCCTAGGGGGTCATAGTCTTTCCTTATATAGTAAATACTTCAAACATCTTCTTCTTGAAAACTGCAAAGTCTATATCTTGGATACTAGTATTTAGCATAAAACGTTGTTAAGCGGACTTGAACTAAATGTATTGATTATAGCCCTGGTGTCAAAATTTGCCCCACCCTAGGGGAACATATATTTTCCTTAAATGTGACTTCTTATAGCAACTAGTGACATTCAAGTGCAACAATTAAATTTCCATAAGAACCAATAACCATCATTGTAAGTACTGACTTCCATAGCAACCATAAACTTCACACAGCAACTAGTGATCAGGGGCTTTTGATCCATAGCTAACTGTAAATTTCCATAGCAACCTTAAGATTAAGATTTCTTATGTGCTTGCGTTTATAGTTTATAATATTACTCATTACTTGTCTATAAATGTATTTATATTTAGGTGAGCGATATTAGGGTCATCATGGCCTTGGCCCTCTTGTTTAATTAAGAGGGCGAGACATAAACGAAACAAATTAAACTCGAGAGCATGGTATCGCGTTATTCGTTTACCAAATAATGACAGATTGCGTTTAATGGATATTATATTCTTTGAGACCATATATTCGAATAGTACAAAAAAAAATATTTAGTTACATGATCGAAGGTATGTGTGACAACCTGCTGCTGACCGTTACCGAGTTCCTATGATCTGTTTGTTTGATTGGGCTTTTTTCACCACACAGACACAGTAAAGGTCATATGGCGACGTTCCAGTTTTACTGGTGGAGGAAGACCTCAGGTGCCCTTCCGTGCATTATTTCAGGCACGAACGGGCACTTGAGTAGAACCACCGACGTTCCGTAAGCTAGATGGATAGCTTCCTCACATGAAAGTATCCAAAGTTCCTGTCGGTATTCAAACCCACAGCGGTGAGGGGTAAGTGGTTTTAAGTCAACAACCTTAACCACTCGGCCACGGACGCCCCTTCTATAATTAAATAGTTTATTCGGTCATTGGTTTGTGAAATACAACTGTTTGATATGCATTACTTATTAATGTAATACTTGACCTTCAAGGCATAAGTACACATGTATATTAAAATGTCATTGTTTAACGGCAAATAAAGTGTGGGCTTAAATGTTCTGTGGCACAATTCTAGTTTTAATTTGTTAAAAATAGGATGTTTGTTAAGTTGGTAGTTATTATCTGCTACTGTTGTTAAAGAATCTAAGACCGCTCTTCAGGTTTGTTCACATATGTATTTAACTGACATATTAATAAAGTGGTACAAAAACGGAACTGAAAAAAAACGTTGCTTACAATAAGCAACATACCTATAATTATAAATATCGTGTAATACTTTGAAATAGTTGCGTTTTCCCCCAGTATAAACTAGGTAAAACCACACGGGTGTGTTAGACCTTGGTATTTTATCTGAATGCGTAACAATAACATAGTTGAGATATTGATAACATTTGCATAAATATTTGCATATTTAATAAGCTCTTTTCCTTCCGTGTCAGGCAAAACGCCGGGAAACTTTATTTGATATATTCTCTTTACAATATGAAATAGTTTCACCTAAATGCTTTAATTGAACAATGCTTAAATTTATTAAGTTGTGTAGAATATTTGTAATAATAATAATAATAATAATAATAATAATAATAATAATAATAATAATAATAATAATAATAATAATAATTATAAGAAGAAGAAGAAGAATCTTTATTTTGCAAATTAACTCTCAAAAGAGTCATGTACAAGCATTCATAATATATACAATAACATGTATGCATAAGTAAATAACTAATTACATAGCAAGATGACGTGACTGCAAGTATTTCTTTCCTTTCATTATTATAATGTGGTTACCATTGATTATATATTTAATTTACAAGTTATTTACTTTTTGAGAGATTCTACATTCAAATATATAAATATAAGAAATACTTCGTGTATGTATTAGGCTTGCAATCACGGGAGAAGACATTGTCAGCATCTATTACATAGTATACTTTTAATTCTGCTTCCATACACTGGTCTTTGTATTACATTTACTAATCTAAGCTATATGGTTTTGATTTGATTGCAATAGTAATATGGCACAAAAAATATTGAAAATTAATACAAACAAAACAAAAACAAATGTTACTTCTAAACTATACTTTTGAACACATATAATGATTCAAATTGATACAAGTAAGACCAGTGTATTTATAGCCTTTATAATCATCGTGGTTACTTAACCTATTATGCATATAATACACAAAGAATTGCAATGTATCAATAATACATCTATATACAATTACATGACAGCTAATATTCGTACGTTACACACATAGAAGTACAATACAATGTGTCAATTAACTTTCTATGTACGTTTGCATGGGACTAGATATTCGGTTTGCATAAAAACATATAAACATATATATAGAACTTTAAATTAAACATTTTTTGTTACCTTTACACAAGAATTGTATTGTAACTGTTTGTCTAATATGGAAGGCATGGTCTATAAACATAGCTAAATTTCTAATATCATGTACATTATCGCTTGTAACCAACTGAACAAATTTAAACATGCTAGGAAACCTCCAGTAATATTTCTTTAAAAAAATCTTGTTCGGAGTTCCTGAATAAATAGGAACATATAATGACAAAATGGAACTCGTCCTCTAATTGATTACATGCTACACAGAACTCTATCATTTAAAGGTACAACTGTGGGGTTTTCTCCATCTACCCACCTCAATTTCTAGACGATGAGAAGACATTCTAAACGTGACAAAGCTATTCTATACTTTTTAATATCAACAATAATCTAAATATAATACTAAAACTGAAATCATTAAAAGTATGGTAAAATAGTGCTCTGGAAGAATTACTGATTCGAGCATTTAAATCCTGTTTCCATGTGTCTCTAACTCTTTGGTTAAATACATTAAGAAAAATTTTAACATGCGGAACTCCTTGGTTTTGCCATAAATTGTTAAAACCTAATCTAGACAATAATGATCTTACGTTCGAAACCCAATTTATTTTCCTACTATTATTTTCACAATCTGCTTTTAATAGTAAATATGCATGTTTAGTATACTTGTTGTCTTCTGACATACACAATTTCAACCAATATCTGATTATTGAACATAAATCTGTAAACTTCTAGATTAAATCTGCCCAGTTCACTATATACAAAATCATTTTGAGTAGGTATCTTAACACCAATTAACGTTTTACAGAAATGCAAAAAATGTTCGTTCTACCTGTATACCCTTTGAAAAAGCCCCAGACTTTCTGAGGAATAACACAAAATTGGTAAAATCAACTTATCAAAAAGTTCTAAATGGTGTTTTACAGAAAGATCTGTAAATTTATATACATATTTATTTCATTTTGTATATTGCTTTTAAAGCTTGTCCTGATAACATTACATCGTGTTCTCTAAATGAACCACCTGTGCTAAACAACGTTCCTAAGTATTTAAATTTTGAAACAATTTCGATAAGACTGTCTTTGTACAAAAATTCTAAATTTCGAGGCAACAATCCACTTTTTCTAAATATCATTACTTTTGTCTTATCAACATTTACTGTAAGCTTCCATCTATCACAATATTCAGATAAGATGTTCAAGGCATGTTGTAAACCTTCAGCCGTTTTAGAGAAAATAGTTATATCGTCCGCGTACAGTAATAAACATATCTTAAAAATACCAGTATCTATGCCCTCGACTCCTTTAGCTAAAAACACATCTTCAAGATCATTCAAATACATGCTAAATAAAAATGGGGACAGGCTCTCACCTTGTCTAACTCCTAAATTACAAGTAAAAGCTTCACTAATATTATCAAAATGTTTAACTCTTGAGGAAATGCCTTCATACATGCTCTGTATAACTTTGAGAATATTACCAGTCACTCCGTATTTTATTAATTTGTACCACAGTACATCTCTAACTACGAAATCAAAAGCTTTTCTAAAATCAACAAAAAGCTACATATAGCTTTTCATTTTTGTTCAAACAATGTGAAATAAGAGCATTTAAAATAAAAAACATTATCAACAGTACCCATAATTTTTTCGAAAAACCTGCCTGGGCCTCTACAATAAAACACCATAGGATTCAGCCCAGTTATCTAATCTAGTATTCAATATTCTAGTAAATAATTTTCCGAGAGAACTTAACAAAGTAACACCTCTATAGTTCGATGGGTTGATCAACATCACCCCCTTTATGTATTGGTACTATATAACCTTCACTCCATACAAATTCGGAAAATGTCCTAATTTCAAACAAGCATTGAACAATTTATGCAAATATGGTAACAGATCATCAACTCCATGAATAAATAATTCGTTCACATACAAATCAGGTCCAGCCGCTTTATTGCCCTTCAATTGTTTAATAGCTCTATATATTTCATCAATAGTTTATATCTATGTTCAATTCATCAAAAATATCTTGTATATTATATCATTCAAGAAATTCTCATTGAAACGTAAAACATCTTCATCAGCTTGGTAAAAAACATCTTCAGGATTATTTATAGCTTTAAAATAGTCAGCAAAAGTATCTAATTTAGGTTGTTTAGGGTCATTGTTACAAATACGGTATCTTTCAGCATTTGCCCATATAGCCTTGCATTTTTAACTCTTGCCTTTAACAGTTTATCAGTGTTTTCTCTTCGAGATGAATATTTTTTGCTTCTAATAAGTTTTTTATATTTTTGCCTAGCCTCACACAAATTTATTAAATTTTCATCAGATTCATTATATTTAAAATCTGTTTTGGGACAGACATAAAAATCATTTTTTTGCAGTTTTACATTCTACGTCATACCATGCATTTTTATTTGTCTGCTTTTTTCGTTTCAAAAACGTTCTGCCAAATAAAGGTGAACAAACAGTATGCATGACCTGAGAGAAAGAGTTTAAGACTACTATCTATACCAGAAGAAGTATCATTATTTTTCTAAACTCCGTAACAAGCCTGTTAATAGATTCAACAAAGTTTCAGACTGAAGACTTTCTTTATAAATATTTAACTTAGATTTATTCCATTTGTATTTAAATGACACTTTATCTGCATATGTGCTCTCCTCTGCACTCAAATTATTTACATTATTTAATCCCTTCAAAAGAGAAATTTACAGTACAATGATCTGATAAATATATTAGGTAATCCAACATAAAACTTACTGAAATGTTTCATAACAGATGTATTACAAATAACATAATCTAATAAACTCCTCGCTGATTGTCCGTTATATGTACACACGCCTTTTTCACCACATATCCTACCGTTCATTATGCGCAGGCCACTAGCTTTACAAAAATCAATTAAAAGACGCCCATTATAATATTAAATGATAATAATAAAGAAAAAGCAAGATTGAAAACTTAAATATCGGCCCATGTTTCATGTTTCAGTTTTAAGTCTACTATAATTTTAGAAGAGGGTTATATATACAATTTATTATCATATTGACTGAAATATGATTATGAACCGATCATTCCTATAATTCGTTATGAAATGTGACTTTAAAACAAATTAAAATAATCGATAATGAGATTACTTGATCTATATAAAAGTTGAATGTCAAGGTCATGTGTTATAATACAATTCAGAGTTTAAAGTTAAACTCACTTTTTGCTTTTTCTACAAATACTAGCAACAGTAATGAATTGAAATCTCCCAAAGTATGATGAACATGATGAAAATCACTTGAATGTTCGTCAGAAAATGAATCTTGTATGTTAGCTAACCAGTGAACAAAGCCTAACTAAAGTGAGCAGTAACACGCTAAATAATAACGCAGTTTGAGAGAATTATGACATTAAAATAATTGGAAATATGACGGCATTATTTTAGGTATTTTTCAACATACTTTAAAATTTATAACTGAATGATTCAAGTGTAACGAAACGAACAAATAGATGTAAATAAATGCTATCAAGCGAAGATTTACATTTTTATATAAATTACACCACTCCTTAGACATGCACTTAAATTGGAAAACTAACACGGGGGCAACTTTAGAAATTACGACGTGAAGAGCACGACACTTCTGTCCAATAATATAAAACAACTAATGGAGTTAGGTTGTAGCAAAAATAAGTTTTAGTGTTATGTTGCTATTCAAATGTGACGGTCGGACAGCCAATGGCAACGCCGAATCTATAGTGCCTGCTATCGCATTGGTCGGTGTAATAAGACATATCTTGCTTTAGAAATCTGAATATTTCCTCACATTTCTATGGAACAGAATTAGTGCATTTATTCCATCTTGCTTTATGATATCGGGACTTACATTATGCTTGCTTCTATACTTCTTTATGACAATGAAACCCTCTGTTTTGCTGAATTCAATCATGCCTTATGATTACTGAATGCACTTCCATGTAATTGCAACCTTATGTGTTCCCTACTAAACTATCAAACTCACATATTTTAATATGCTATATGTTTAATTGCATCTGTTTTAAGGACAACGTACATTTGTATTATGTTTGGTGTTTAAGATAACATTCTTTGCTTGTTCTTGATATAACTATATGTAACATGGTAAGCTTTAATTTGCGATAAATCTGCCACTTATATTGTCGACATTATGTCACAATAAATTATTAATTTTGATCAATACTTGGCGAATTTGATGTGTCTTATCATTCATATGCTTCAATATATTCACAAATATACATTTACAAGTATAATGCAATACATGACAACGAAGATGACAACGATAGCGATATTATAGTCGCATGTGACAGTACGCACTAAGCAGTTGGCAGTAAACATAATGCGAGTTGCAATAATTTGTGTTCATATTATGACAGCAGGTGTCGCTTTGTCGGTACACCCCGTTATTTTCCGGATGATCCCGTATTTTGGCACGTGGAGTAAAACAAAGTTACGTCCCCTTTATACAGGGGCGTATACAGAGCAGTGTTAATTGGGGACTGAAATGTAAAGGGAAAATTTACTGAAAAACAAGAGAACACGGTGCGACAGACAAAAAGTGCGTGTTTTTGAAGATTCCGCCAGCAAGTTGAAAAAGTGTTATAGATGTCTCTTATAACTCATCCTACAAGTGGAAACTCACCTCTTATTCCCTGCGGTCTGGAGACCGCAGGGTATTGGTACGCGTTTAACTTTTGAGGCATGGAGGAGCACGTGACCTGTTTTCGGTACATGGAGGAGCATGTGATCTGTAAACCGTACACGATTGGTTAATTGACCTTTGCGAAAACCTGGCTAAATACCGTTTATCGGTACGTTACGGAATTACCTCTAGCGAATAGGTCAGAATTACACATAATAAGAACAAAAAACTATTACGTGATATTTCTAATTTTCTATAATTAATTTACTGTTTAAGGTGGAAAAACTTGAATGATATATTCGAAAATTATCATTGTTTCTTTAATATATGTATCTCAAATTTTACCAACAATAAATTGTTTATACTGAAAATCTACAAAATTAAAATATTCGTAGTGGCATCTGCCATAATAAATAGAGATATTTTCTGCGTAAACTTGTATGTTTACTTTTTTTTTTTTTTGCTTGGAATTATTCATAAAATGGTAGGCCTATTTAATCATTTTCTTAAAAAGAAATATTTGTTTCATGTTCAACGGCCACCAGTTTCCAAAGACCTTCTTCTATTTTGATCGATTATTGTCAACTATATTCCTGGTACAAAAGTTTATTTATTCCCCTCTCCCAAAACAATGTTGAAAATAGTTAAATGAAATAGCTTTGTATCATTAAAAATGTTCCCCGCAGGAAACCATTTTACTTGTACAATTATTTACACTTCTTTTTGAGTGTGTGTGATAGTCGTATGAGCAATAGTGAAATTTTAAGATATACTATGCTCAAACCTACGGTGGCACAAAGGTGACATGTGTGTGTTTTTATTTATCTCGTGCGCAGTTAAGTCGTTGGAACGAGATACTATGTTGTGGCCAAATTTACTAAGTCGTGGCCACGAGATAATTAAGTCGTGGGAAGGAGATGACTAAGTCGTGGCCACGAGTTACTTATTCGTGGCCACGAGATAAATAAGTCGTTGGAACAAGTTACTGTGTCGTGGCCACGAGAAAGTTAAGTCGTGCGAACGAGATAAATAACCGGTCAAATTACACTATTTATATGAATTTTCCTAACAAGGATGCCCCTACTTCACCTGTCCGTAAAAGTGCCAATTGTACAAGTTATTGATTGGTCAAAGATTTAGCGTCATTGTGACCCTGATTTCTGACCAAATTGCCTAAAAATTATGAGGTGTCATCTACTGATCTTTTTAGGTTATATAAACTACGGCTTATTCTTTCTAAATCATTCATCAGACAAGGATTTTACATGAAGTGTCATGTTTATCTGACCCGTGACCTCAAACATCCTTATAGGGTATCTACTGTCCATGGGCGATGTCCTTACCCAATAAAATAAACCAGCACTAAGTCCCTCTCAAGTTATGGTATAAACAATGTTAACAGGCCGTTGTACGTACAAAATGACCAATTCTATCATAGAATTGTCCCAACAAAGGGCTATAACTTAGTAAACATTAATGTCTGAGTTATGGGCCTTATGATTATAAAGACATGTATCAAGTTCAAAGTGAACACTTCAGTATTTTCAAAGATTAATGTTGCACGTAAATCTTTAAACAGAAATTTTCTAATTTTAAAAAATCATGGTGTAATCTGATTTAATTATCTCGTCTGCACGACTTAGTTATCTCGTTCTCACGACTTAAACGACTTAGTAACTCGTGACCGTGACATAGTATCTCGTGGCTACGATATAGTATCTCGTTCCCACGACTTAACTATCTCGTGGCCACGACTTAGTAACTCGTGGCCACGACTTAGTAACTCGTGGCCACGACTTAGTACAGTACAAACTTGATTTTTTTTTCTGTAAAATAAAATAAATATAATTTGGCTTCACACAAATATTGTGCTTTAAACCCTTTACACTGTAAGTGGGCAGTATGAATATACATGTATAGTGTTATTACAAAAAGAATATATGGAAGTTTCTTTTAAAGACAGGCACAACTTTACTTGACCCGTAATAAGGAAAGCAGATTCCTATACATTATGTGTATGTTTTGTTATCTAAATAAAACATATTAAGTAAGATTTATATTTTATAGATTTCAAAAAATTTCTGTGATAAAAATATATTACTGAAAGATGTGCATAGTATATCATTAAGCACAAATGTATGTGAATCAATGTGGTGGTGTGTTCTATAATCGGACACACATATTCCAAACATTTGTAATTGACTATGCACATGTTACAAAAATAAACAACTTCCTTCTTTCCTTATTATACGTGTATATTTTAATATGTTACATACCTATTCGCCACTGTTAGTGACTCTGAGATATTTATTAAGTTAAAAGGCCAATAATTTTTGCTTTTTAATGTCCAAGTCATTAGATAAAGACCTTTGCAGTACCTAGGCAGGTGCTTAACAACTGAATGGCAGTATTATATGTCTTGGTAAGGGAGTACACTAAGAAGACTATTGCATGAAACTGACACGTATATATTCTATCCCAGCTCATGAACGTATATTTGGGGGTAGGTGCAGCCCTTAAGCCATGGCCTGATACCGCCACTGTACGTATAACTGCCCCATTGAATAACTGTTTACGAGCATATTTTTTCTATTAGACTGTATACATATATAAAATTATATTGCATAATCCTTTACTACTTGTATTTATATTCTTTCCACTGCAATTTATGTATAAAGCGCTTGGTACGTATTTATATATACATGTACGCATTATCTATACGGTAGGCGAATCGTGGAAAAAATCCGTTGTTATCGATAACAGAGTTCTCGCCCCTTAACATAGGAGCTTTATTAAGTATAAACACTGAATAATGGATATAAGCGAAAGCTAATAGTAATCACGCCATGCGAGCTATAAATCAAATAAGTCACATTTTAACAAAATCCATCAGGGTACAAAAAAAAAAACAATTTTAAATGACTTCTACATAAAAGTAATACAAAAAACTAAACCGTTAATGGTTTGTATAGAGCATGAAGAAAGGTAGCTCATACATAAAGGTATATGACGTTAACATTTTAGTATTCCAAATGGCTTGTTCCAGTTTAATAGTTATCACTCAAACTACGCAATGTTTGAATGAAATCATGAAAAATGGAATCCAGCATAATGCAAAGTTTAAATATCATAAAGCAAGATGGAATCAAGCATAATGCAAGTTCTAATGTCATGTAGCAAAATAAAATTAAGCATAATGCAAGTTCCAATGTCATCAAGCAATATGTAATCAAGCATAATGCAAGTTCCAATGTCATCAAGCAAGATGGAATTAAGCATAATGCAAGTTCAAATGTCATCAAGCAAGATAGAATAAATGCATTAATTCTGTTCCATACATTTCATTAGACAACGATTTCATAAGTATTTACCTATTTCAACAAAGAACTGAACTTCATAATATATGATATAGCATCTGTCACAAATTAAATGACAATCTAGTTTCATTTTCCCCCGATAAATAAATAAATAAATAAATAAATAAATAAATAAATAAATAAATAAATAACAATAATAATAATAATAATAAAAAACTGTTTAATTGTAGCTGTTGTCTGGGGTACGGAAGAGCATTAGTGCCAGGTGTATGTTTTTTATTAACTCGAAATTTCGAGTTACTAACTCGAAATTTCGACTTACTTATCTCGAAATTTCGACTTACTAACTCGAAATTTCGACTTAGTAACTGGAAATTTCGAGTTACTTATCCCGAAATTTCGAGTTACTAACCCGAAATTTCGACTTACTATCTCGAAATTTCGACTTACTATCTCGAAATTTCGACTTATATTTTACTAACTCGAAATTTCGACTTAGTAACTCGAAATTTCGAGTTACTTATCTCGAAAGTTTGACTTAGTAACTCGAAATTTCGACTTACTAACCCGAAATTTCGACTTATTAACTCGAAATTTCGACATACTAACTCGAAATTTCGAGTTTCTTATCTCGAAATTTCGACTTAGTAACTCGAAATTTCGACTTAGTAACTCGAAATTTCGACTTATTAACATTACAAGAATGGCCAAAGTTATTAGTTAGATGATATAAGATATAGTAGGGAGTGCCGTTGAACGATGGAGATGGAGGAACGGGTGCCTGGACAAAAACTATTGAAATGAAACTTAAACTTAGTAATGGCATGTACACACCCGACCTAAAAACACAAGGCTTCCTTTAATTTGTACGTTCAGGCGTTCTTCACACGTTGTATTATATCCCATCTGTTCGAACATATCTTTTCGCTAATCATATTCTTCTCATCCCTGTGAATAAAACGATCCTATACTTCACGTGTGGGACATCTGAGGATGGTATCGCGGCGTGGCCAAAATAGGGCGTGCTGAGGCCTTTGTCAAAATTGTTGGACTGACTATATTTCTTGTAAAATCGGATGCTTTTAGATTATTCCAATCATATATATAACAACAAGTTCCACTTTTATCAACTTTTATCAACACAATATGAATCAAAGTATTAGTAAATAATGAATAATGTTACAAAAACATTATTAGTATAAAGAAACGTGACAGACTAACTGGCGTATACACGCCATTTAAAACTTATTTAACACATAATATTGCACAGTTTACAATAGGGTAGGTTTTGGACTTGTTGTTTCTCCACATGATGGTTGTATGTGTGCTTAAGAAAAAGAAACATCCGGTTAACACGGAAATGTGGAAAGTGTGATTTTACACCCCCCTCCCTCCACAATAAGCGAAACATATGGACAATTTGACCCTATTAAATTGCTCTGTCAAATTAATGTTAAAGGTGCTCTATCAATGTGCAATAGCTACACACTAAAGAAAGTATCTTTAATTCAATCCTTGCTTTCACCGGCAACCAATGAAAGTCGTGCAATGTAAGTCGAAATTTCGAGTTACTAAGTCGAAATTTCGAGTTACTAAGTCGAAATTTCGAGTTATTAAGTCGAAATTTCGAGATAAATAACTCGAAATTTCGAGTTAGTATGTCGAAATTTCGAGTTAATAAGTCGAACTTTCGGGTTAGTAAGTCGAAATTTCGAGTAAGTAACTCGAAATTTCGAGTTAGTAACTCGAAATTTCGAGATAAGTAAGTCGAAATTTCGAGTTAGTAACTCGAAATTTCGGGTTAATAAAAAACATACACTTGGCACTAATGCTCTTCCGTACTGGGGTCAATCATATAGACAGATTTAATATCATATACTTGTATGTTGTATTTTTCTGTTTCTATTCTCTGTGATAATAGATAATTCTCTGTTATAATAAATATAATTAGACGATTCAAGTGCTACAAACCGATTATACGAGTGATATGACTGCTTATAATAATTTTATAGCCTTGTCTAATGTCTACGAACTTTCCGGACAGCCCTCGTACATGTATCTTTGTCAATTATCTTGTCTTAGACCCGCCTGACTAGACTTATAATAAATCTACGGGCTGCTATGTCAGTTAGAGAAGTCTCTCTGGAATTTGACTGTTATGAATATACTGTTAAAATGTGCCAAAACAAATATTCTACACAATTTTAAAAAAATCCTAACTAGGTCACTTATTTGATAAAAATAACTAGTTTGTAACTGGACAAATAATACAAATATTTGCAACTGTCTTATCAAGGTCATTTTATAGACCTAATAAATGGGAAAAGGGGTATTGACTATTCATTTGAAGTTGTTAAAATACTAAGCAAATGTTTTCTTAGTCATTGGGGCATATATGATAAATTATATTCTGAAGTAAAGTGGGAAAGTACGCACAAAATAAACGCGTAAATGTATTAGAATACAGACAAAAGAAATTAAAGCTGTCTAGTCACATTGATTTATTCTACAATAACCATAGACACGTGATGGTAAACAAGTTTTTTTTTGGTTTTTTGACCGACTAACCGTTGAGACCGTCTACCCACCGAGATTTTTATAAACGTTTAACTATGATACACACACTTATGAAATCAATAAAAATCTACCGAAAAAAGATATATCTACTGTGTGCATATATGTAATTTGTCAAAAAAGGGTAATCGGTCCAAAAAAAACACCAAATAAATATAAAAAACTTGTTTTTCATGAAGTGTCTATGTCAGTAACCACACGTGATCACAAAAATCGAGTGAAATTCAAACAGTGAACGTACATCTGTACTTGATTAAAAAAATTTTTGGTCGCCTACGCATTTCAATTCCATATCAAAATATCCGAACTGACCATTTTATAAAAAAAATGTAAAGAATATAGGATATTCTTTTTAAACCTAAAAAATGCTGAATACTTTATTTTTGCTACATCATTTTGTCTATGTTCGACAAATTATATTGAAATATGAAGTGTGTTGATTTTTAACTTATTATTGAAAAAATTCAAGGACATTTTTGGGTCATAAGACAGCAGTCTAGTCAGTTTGCCTTTATTAAACTACTGGCATTCAGACATATTAACACGTAATCATGATAACCATGTAACCGTGGCCAACACCCCGAAATATTGATGTTTTGATAGGTTAATACAAATGTACTTTTAAACCATTACATTTTGTTATAAAAAGAAACAAAGTCGTTTACGTGTTTAAATCCCAACAATTTCAAACTATCATGTATCACACCGATACTGTCGAATATTATAGTTAAACATGTTGATATAGATCCTAGTGGTTTTCTGTTACAAATTAAGTCTTTCTCATACAGTTTTCAGCGTCCCTAACACAATATTTAAGGGCTAACTTTTTACAGTCGTTGACCTCATGCAACTGTCCATAAAAGCCACTTTAATTTATCCAGCAAACAGATCTCCTCTGCTATCTGGGTCAGTGTAAAAAGAGTTATGACTTGCTTTTAATCAAAACTTTAAAAGTATTAGATACACAGGAGCATTAATTAAATTGACATATGAGTCAAACTGGTATATCAATTAAACTGGTATATTGATTAAATTGGTATGAAAATAGTATATTATTTCAACCGGCATACTATTTAAACTGGAATATCAATTAAACTAGTATATATATTAAACTGATACATGTATATTAATTAAAATAGTTGCAGTGGCAGCTCTTATATCATTTTTATTAGTTATACACTGTTAAAATTGTGTTGCGTTAAGAAGGAACGGACTTTCTCTCTTTTAATAAACTCAGTGGATCACTGGATTCCTCAAACATTGTATGTATAACATTTTGTCTGATGGCACATATGTTGTTTTCCTTATTCTTCCTTGTTTTGTATAAGTTTGAAGCGGGAAATGTGGTCAAGATGTGATATGGTTCATTCTGGATTGTTTCTATTTGGTACTTGTACATTTTATTAATTTAGATGATTTATTAAAGCCAAACTGCAAGACAAAATGTGAAAAAAAATGAAACAAACGAACGCGATTTGGATGTCCTAATTGTAAATATTATACAGGTTATACATACATATAATAATAAAGTTTGGGATTCAAATTCAGATAGGATTTGTATGATGTCTAGCAAGTAAATTCCTCCGTGAGAAAATCCCACCTAATGTCAATGTAGTGTAGAGATTTTTCCCGCTCTTTTTATGTCTAGACGTTTACTCAATCTATCAGTACTTGTAAGTCACCACGATGCATCCAATTACCTATATCAATAATCAAAGCACTGAAAGCACCGAAGTATACATTGCTTGATAATATAATCCATTTTTGTCACCAAGGCCATGTTCATTTTAACCTACTGACCTCAAAAACAATAGGGGTCATCTTCTGACCAAGGTCAATGTCCCTAACAAGTGACTCACACCAATGCTTTTTTTCTTCCAAAGTTATTAATGAGACAAGGAAGATGTGATGTTCCATCTGTGTATTGCTAGGCAAGCTGATAGATGAGCAATAAAGAAATCCTTTTTTAAAACACCCGTTAAATGGACTGCAGTTTAGAATATTGAAACAATAATATTGAGTCTTCAGTAATGCTATCTAATAAAAGACATGACCTGGCTTGAACTCTATACAAAGTCAATGAATTGAATCATCCTAAAAGACTTAATTACAAAATTATAGTACATCCTTTTGTATAGCTTTTACATGTTACAGTTATATGTACCGTACTTTGATGCATTAATATGTATATTCTGGTGGGTTGTATTCATATCTACACATTAATTTTCAAATGAATTACTTTATCGTTTATTAATGAAAATGAAATCTATAATCAAACCAATTCAAATGTACTGTAATATTTTATTTTTCAATAATTGTTACATATAGTCTTCCATATACAACCTTTCCAAATAATGCATTATAATTTTATTGGACAGCAAGTTAACATTTTTTTTCCATATTCAGACTGTGTTACCAACTTCTTTATTTTAGATGGACCATTCTAATAACATTATTGAGCTGAAAACATTTTTCTACTTTTGTGACCTACTTCTGATTTGTTTTCTGACCAAGGTGATCCATGTTCAAACTCGGACCAAAACCCACACACATTCTTACCAAGTTTTGAGACAATTGGGGCAAAAGTGTGACCACTAGAGTATTAAGAAACTAAATGTTCGTCGGATACACATGGATGATTAACATTTAACATGACATAACTGATAAATGTAAATGGTTCGACTGTGGGTATCCGACGATGCTAAATGTGGACAGACCACAGTTGACATAAGATGGATGACCGACATTCAACAATTCTAAAAGCTCAACCTGAGCCAGCCTATAAGTTTCACCACTGAAAAAAATAACAAGATAATTAAAATAAATACTTCGTAAAGATTTAGATGATGTGTAGCCATTATATCAGCAATAAATGAAACTACGTACGTTCATATAGCATAAATTTAAAACGACTGCTAAATTATTTTTTTACTATAAACAAATAAAAAATAAAATTAATTATTCAAACGATTGAAAAGTCTAATTTTAAGGGTATTTTTATTCATATACCTTTGTTATCGCGCGCCCAATGTGGTTTTTGGCTTTTCCATGTTTTTGACGCTGACTGTTACATAGCCGAAAAACACAAGTTTTTCATACTGTATTTATTACAAAAATATAACTGACATTTTACAAAGTTAATAAAATTTATGTAATAGATATTCATTTAAACGGTTGAAAAATGTATTTAGAATATATATCTATTATATCGCAAGTAAAATGTGTTTTTCGGCTTATCTACGTTTTTGACGCTAGGCAGTAACATAGCCAGAAAACACTTCCATACAATGTTTATTACAAAAATATTATTGTTATATTACATTGCTAACAAATATAATGTTATAGTTATTCATTTGGATGGTTGAATAATTTATTTAACAGCTCTTATTTTAAATATGTCTATTTCATTGCCCGTAAAATGTGTTTTTTGGATTTTCCATGTTTTTGACGCTATATAGACCGTAACGTAGCCGAAAAACACTTTCATGCTGTATTAATAAAAATAATATCACTGAGATTTTCCATTGGTAACAAAAATCTGTAAAAGTTATTCATTTAAAAAGGTTGAAAAATATTTAACAGCGGCTCTTGTTTTAACTACAACTATTTTATCGCCAGTAAAAATCTGTTTTTCGGCTTTTCCTTGTTTTTGACGCTAGACTGTTACGTTGCCGAAAAACACTTTCATGTCGCATTAAATACAGAATAGAAGCATTCTCTAATTTACACTGGTTGCAAAAAGAAAGTAAGTTTTAATCATTTAAAGGATAGAAAAAAGTAGATAAAACTAATTTTGTTGGAATTATACCAATTGTAAAAAGTGTTTTTCGGCTTTTTACATGTATTTTTTAGCTTACCCGTTGAGTTTCCAAAAACATTTTATAGTTTTATAGAGCGTTCTTTTTGATATTATGCTGACATTCGATAAATTTATTGATCGGAAGTGTGAAAAACAATAACTCTTGCGATTAAAATGGGAATTAACATTTTATGTTGCCCGTGGCATGTGTTTTTTTTGCTTTTCTATGTGCGACGCAGGCTTAGTCTATGTGCGACGCAGGCTCAGTGAACACTTTCATCAGGGTTATTTATGATATATTATCAATTTAAAACTGATGTTATTGAACCCATTTCATCAAATAACCATCAAAAATTGTTTATATTGCTGAATTTAATCACAGCCTTAATATTTATTTGTATTTTAAGTGTTTTTCGGTATTTGTCGGTGTTTTTCGGCAATTCCAACCACCCATTAAATAATTCCTATTTTCTGAACATAAATTTAATGTATTTATTTCTTAATGCTTACGGTCGTATGCATATACTACGATTTTATCAATGAACTGGTATTTTTTGTTTTCTTTAAAGGAATGTAGAGTCTATTATTTCATGAAAAAAAACGGCAACAAAAGTAAGTCGAAATTGCTAGTTAATACGTCAGAAAAATCGAAATGATATTGATATTCGTTGGACATGAATTAGATATATATAAATGTATCGTTGGTTTTGTATTTGGTACCTTATAGTAAGCCTTAGAGTGTTGAATTATTTTGTTCAGGGTTTTAGTAGGGGTCCAGGGGCAGATAGGGGTGGGGTGTCCAAACACTGATACTGCCACCTGTGCATACACATACTGTGTCGCTATGATAATGTGAGAGTGACGTTTCAATGTTTGTGTACACAAAAATTTACAAACTTTATCTGAATATGTGAAACAGGGTTTTTAGAAGCGGATATAGAACAAGATAAAAGTCAGAATTTTAAATGTCTTGATGGCAAAGCTGGTAAAGTCATTGGGATGCAATACAAATAATTTTTTTACTAGTTCGAGCCACACAAGTTGTTTAACTTTTTTCTTTCTTTTTCTTTCCCCTTTTTTCAATTTTACTGAAGATGCAAATGAAAAAAATACAGTCCGAGCAAGTCTTGCATTGCTATTTAGCTATAGAAGATTAACTGACAACGTTACCTACTGCGTTACGCTGATAGTTAATTCTAATTTATATAGCAAGCCTGTGTGTCTAAAGATAATAAACACAATATGATAACTGTTTTACACAGTAGTAGTGGACTTGACCACCGCGTCACTAAATAATTATCCTAAACGGACAGTAGAAGGAAAACTTTCTGCATTGTTTTGAATCCTAAGTGAGCGACCATCCGCTATATAATAAAAAGCCCTAAAGCGCACAATTTGTTGGGATATAAAATTATGATACCTAGCATGAGAAAATCCCCGCAATGATATGAATATTTTATCAATGCAGCTAATGATTTTTTACCCGCTCTTTTTATGTCTAGACGTTTACTCACTCTATCAGTACTTGTAACTCCATTTACCTATATCACGGTGCATATCCATATCGGTACCCTCTTTGCGAAATCTGCTGAAACGGTACCCTCTTTGTACATGCACAGGCCATTCTCTGCTCAAAACAAACCAGCGATGGATAACAAGCCAGTAAAAATTCATTGTAATAAGGAAAGGAGGTATGACACGTGGAAAAGATGTATACCACGGAACACTAGAATGTTTTATCTATGTGCTGATTTGTTATGTGCCCGTTTTTCATGTACTGCAACTTCACAATAAGCTACAAAAATCAACATGTCTTACCTCGCCCATCACCTCGACATACTTTTCGGGCTGAAATGAACCTGTAGCTTGATTATATATGCATCATACATATCTAATATGTTCATTTACATATCATCTTCGGACAAGGCAGTACATTGTCAAAAATAATGGTAAAATTCATAAAAACACCCTACTTTCAGTTTTTGTAGCTTATTGTGAATTTGTAGTACATGAAAAACGGGAACATGACAAATCAGCACATAGATAAAACATTCTAGTGTTCCGTGGTATACATCTTTTCTACGTGTCATACCTTCTTTCCTTATTATATTGAAATTTTACTGTATTGTTATCAATCGCTGGTTTGTTTTTAGCAGAGAGTGGCCTGTGCATGTGCAAAGAGGGTACCGTTTCAGCAGATTTCGCAAAGAGGGTACCGATATGGATATGCACCGTGTATATATTATAATAATAAAACGGGCAGGGAATTTAGTATGTTTTTTTTAAAATATTTACTCGTCTGGACCGAATTAAGTCTGACCTATAAAATATGTCAAGGCCGTAAATTTACCCTGTCTGACGGATATCTTTAGTATAGAAATTGAACAATATTAGTTACGTGAAATGGGTTCCCGGTATACCGTAATAATTCTCTGTTTTCATTCATAAAGTCGCAGTCACAGAGACGTGTTTCTTTTTTCTTTCTTTTTTTTTTGATGCTTTAAACAACAAGTTATGGTAAGATATTTAATTAAAATGATTACGTCACAATAACGAAATGTTTTTATTTTTAACTTTTAAATTCTAGTTGATACATAGTTTAAAACATTAAATGAGTAATCCTGCGTGTTGGTATTGTGTTTATAGCGGAAATGGGAAAGAAAATAAATTAGTTTGAAAATCATTCCTGTCATGATAATATTTCAGAGTTAGGTTTAAAAATACAAATGGTTGTGCATCTTTGACATTTGTACATATATTTTGTGTTTCCAGACTGAAATTTGTACAGAAGAAGAGAAGCACGTCTTCCGTTTGCAGTCAATGCTGAATAAATAGGGAAGATTTGTTCTCAAACTTTGTATGAGACATGTCTTACCGGGCTTTTCTGGTAAAACATTCGAGGAATATCTTGGCCAAGATCACGTCAAAGAAAGAATAAAAGAAGGGCTTGAAAAGAGTAAAGTATTAACTATGGAACAATATCTCAAATTATACCCACATTCCGGGGCACCTGATTTAGATGCATTAGATATATCCCTGCTGGTGTTCCTAATACGACAGCTCCATCCTTTCATGAAAGTCAGCAATAAGATTTGGTTGGACCCACTTGATACCAATACGGGTATAGAAGCTGATATTACACGCTTGAGGGAAATTAGAAATACGCTATTTCATCTCGGAGACGCGTCTTTGACCACGACTGAATTCGAGAGTGAGTACGAAAGATTAAAAACTATATTATGCCGGTTGATTAAAACTGTAGGTGCACATACGGATACACTAGAGGACATTGAAAGACAATTGGAATTGAAGAAAAGAGAAACATTTGAAGTCAGAACTGTTAAAAGGGATATATGCACAAATGTTTCAGATTGTTTAGAAAGAATTAGTATAACAGAACAGACTGTTTCCGTAGAGGGAAAAACAACCAGTACCTCGTCACTGCAAACTAATAAGTCAGGTGAAATAGGACAAACCTGTAGGGGTAGGAAATGCTTCAATCTCTCAAGTGTGTTGATATGTCAACCATGTTGTAAACGCATCCGTACAAGAACCATGACGACAAATGATCAGTGTAGTAGTTTCCCTTTGTAAAGAAAAGAAAATGTTCGTCCTAGCTGTAGAATCTCACTCAATGAAGCTGACATTAGAATCTGAATATAGCCTTAAATGCTCTTGTGATGTTGTAGGTATTAAGTACAATGAAGGTTTTGTATATGTTCTGTGTGAAACTGGAGAAGTACGTGCTATAAAAAGCAATAATGGCGCTGAACAAAATTATATCAAACCGGTGTCCAAAGTCCATCATATTTTGACATATCTCCTGATGGAGAATATATCTATATTACAAACAAAACAAGCATAACACGTTTGAGATTGCATTTACCTGGTGGTAAATGTCGTGCCTATTCTGATAGAGATTGGAGAGCATTAAAGGGAATCTCTGTCAGTCAGTCACAGAGGCGTGTTTGTGTCAGTCTGGGAGTTTTAAGATACGTAAGTAAAAAAGTTTTGGATAATTTACAAAGTCCAATGGGAATTCACAAATGTCATGGACATTTGTATTTATCAAAGTTTAAGACAGACCCTACTGATCAAGCTTGCAGGGAAATTGTTATTGCTAAGCTGTGATGTCTTTGTTTTACACTCGTTAAATAAAATTAAACATGTGTTTTTGTTATTTATTTGTAAGCAGTGTCAGTATGTGTGTTCTAAATAATACAAGTTACCTTTCAATCATTTCATCTAGGAAACCATATTACTTTGAAAATGCTTTTTTAAACTTATTTTCAACACGTCCCAGTAATGTTACACCCGCTGTTGTAAATGGATATGTCCTTATCACACATGGCCTAGACATGGCCTAGACATGTACTTAAAAAGTGTTTCATTTTTAGTGTATAAGGTATAGATGATCTATTATATCCAGGTAAACTAAGACACAGGACTTCGGGGGAGCTAACTCCGGTAGCCTAAGGAAAAAATATTTTGCGCGATTACCGCCCTGAAATTGTTTAGAAATGCACTACTTATATATTTTACCTGATTATTATCGCGTTACCAATTATTCCAAGGTATTCGGTATAAAAAGTATCAAGCGCCTGCTAGACTTCACAACAACTGCCTGGAGACTTTCACTTTCTTATTGTATTTTCACCGACATGCTCCGAAAACGACCTACAAATCTTATTATCTGATTCACATGAATCGTAAAATAAAATATTTCACCATTTTACTTCTAGTTTTCATACCTTTTAGCGAAATTTTCTTTGTGAAACAACTGGCCATGGAGAAATATTTGATTAATGCCGTAGAAAAACATCTGCTAGGTAAAGACATTTTAAGAATTAAAGACACCTAAAATTGTTACCATATGGGAAAACAACTTTAACTCACAAGGTCTGCCGCCATTTTGTGTACATGAATGTCGAATGTAAGTTAAAATTAAAATTAATTGAAATGCAATAAACCTATAAATTATTATTTTTACTTTTGTTATGTATCTTAAACATTTATGTACCGTGGAAAAATGAGGCACCGGTATGAATGTCGGTATATTTTATTCATACATGACACGACTAAACAACAACCCATATAAAAGCTTAGCTGCTTGTATTGTTTGGTTTTATTAACCTGTCAATTACATATTGATTACACGGTCGATGCACACAGTATATTAATCTTCGGTAGATGTTCGGTAAGTTCCGTGAGATGTACGCTGTACGATAAAATTTAATTTAAATTGTATCTCTAAACTACGTGTACTCAGCGTTATAGCGCAATAGGGTAAATCATGAGTTTATAATCTAAGTGCCACACGTATCGCGTTGGTCCATGTTTTTTTTCTTATTGATACTTTCAACATTATTGAATCTATATATGATCTTTTTATGTTGTTCGTTTTTTTTATTATATTTTACTTAATTTTGTTATGTATATACTCTTTTTAAATAACATATTTTTTAAGAATTCATGTTTAATATTAAAACGGATTAAATTTTCAATGCCGTAAACACAATACAAAACTGTTCCATTAAAATATACTGCAAAAATAAAGAAAGAGTACTAAAACAATGGCAACAGTAAGGATCGAACCACAGACCTCTCACTTATCAGGCATTCTCTTTACCGCCTGTCCTATTGTGAATTAACGAAAACCTTCACATTAAGCTGGCGTGACTTTCAATCCATGACTAATATACTCCACATTAATTCTCGTAAACTACACGGACCAAACCGAAGCGGGATCGAATATTTAAATGAGTCCTATAATGTATTCATTATTGACAGGTCAATAAAATCAGACAATACGGATAGTAAGTAAATGATTCAGTTACAGTATAAATATATTTATTATTGTTCTATGTTATAACTGAAGTCATGTTTTGCATGAGAAATTACCAAATATGGTAATTATAACGGGAAGCGGTTTATATATAAACCGGGTTGTAACGTGTTAAAGTCACTTTGAGGTCAGATACAGGCAGTTAAACTAAACTGGTTAGTTTAGTCATGGAAGATAGTTCGAGCAGCCATATTGGGCGTTCACATCATCAGGAAAATACGTTGGAGAGAGAAGATAGAGCACATAGAGCTAGCTATCCAGAATCTGGAGGTAAGTCCCCGGGGGATTCAGCAATTGAAGCGTTTTCTTTATTTAGAGATTATCTTGATACTCAGTTGAAGGACTTTAAAAAGGATTTAAATTTAAAATTACATGATACTCCTTCAGTCAAGTTCAAGAAAGAAGCTAATCGTATTCAGTATGAGTTTAATCTTGATATTCTTCGCAGTTTAGAAGTGGTTGCTGTCGATAAATTTCGTATTCCTGCCGAAATTTTCGAGATAGTGTCCAGTGTTATTTCCAAGGTCAAACAATGAAATAAGTTAATTAAAGTAGCTGATAGTTCCCCCGGGGGCTGGCTTACCGTCAATGAATATGAAAAGCCAGTTCTTGGATCAGATAGTGAGGTCGAAAAGCGCCTTAAACAGGCGGAAGCCAGGGCTGTATGGAAAATCAAAGCAACCACTTCTACTAGTGAACCTTCTTTCAATCCTTATAAACGTCCTGTTTCTACTTTCATGCCGAGAGAATCGCCTTCGATTTCCGATACTGATCCAAAAACCGGCTTATTCCTTTCGTGGCACATCAAATGACAAAGCTCCATCAGAGATATTTTGCTTCGCATGCGGACAGCGAGGACATTTCCGCCATGAGTGTAGATTCTGGTCAAATTCAACGAAGCGCTTTACAACCGGACAAACTTCAAAAGAAGCTCAAGTTCAGAAAGCTCCGCAGATAAACGACACAGATAAATGATAAGTATTTTTTTCAATGCCCTTGAAAAGAGAGTTCTTTGAATATCAAAAAACTTTATTTTCACAAGCAGAAAACAATACCTGTGTTAAAAGTCGTTTAAAGAAGCACTTTTCTTATTGGAATGACATTGGTTGCAATTCTTATATTCTTGATAATAATTGAAAATGGTTATAAAAATACCATTTCTTATATATGCCTGAAAGATCATTTTAAAAAAAACAATCGATCAGCTTTGGAAAATTTAGAATTTGTAGATTCTGCAGTTGAAGAACTTGTTCAAAACAAATGTGTTATTAAAACTCCTTTTTATGCCTCATGTAGTTAATCCGCTTTCTGTTTCTATCAATAAGCAAGGAAAGAAAAGGTTAATATTAGATTTAAGGATAGTCAAATAACACATCTTTGGAAAGATACATTTTCTTTTGAGGATTGGAAAAATGCTTTTAAGAATATTTTTTGAAGAGAGTCTTTTTCTTATAATTTGACATTAGTAAAGCTTATCATCATAATTGATATTTTTTATGAACATCAAACTTTCCTAGGTTTTTTCGGATACGGGGTGATTTCTATTGTTTCAGACCGTTTTGCCATTTGGATTAAGTACAGCTCTCTTTGTTTTCACAAAATGTATGCGTGAATTAGTGAAAATTTTGGAGAAGTAACAGTAATAAAGATAGTCATGTTCCTTGATGATGGATTTGGTACTAATAGTACATATGATTCTGCTAAGAGTGATGCTTTAGTAGTTAGAAATTCTTTTACTTTCAGCAGGATTTGTATTAAATGACGAAAAAATCTATTTTGGGTCCCTGTCCAAGAATTAGAATGGACAGGTATATTTTGGAATAGTTCTGGTTTTTTATAAATCAGTATTCCTGATAGAAGAATTAAAAGACTGTTTAGATACTATTAAATCTATCATTGAGGGTCTGCCTTTCGTTTCTGCAAGGCGTTTAGCTCAATGCACGGGTAAACTTATTTCAATGTAGCCCGTTTTAGGTAATTTAACTAGGCTTTTGACTAGATATTTATATCGAGAATTAGAGAGTAGAACTTCTTGGGATTCTGTTTACAAGTTAAATTCTGAAGGTTCTTGCTTAGAAGAATTAAGATTTTGGTTAAAGAATTTGCAACTTTCTAATAGAAGGTACATTTTGCAATATTCACCAACACAAACTGTTGTTTATTCTGATGCTTCGGATTATGCAGCAGGCGCTTTTAAAGTTAATTTTGAAAATAGTATTTTTCAATCCGTTTGGTCAGATTATGAAAAACAACAGAGTTCTACTTTCAGAAAGTTAAAGGCCGTTAAACTGGGGCTTAGGGCTTATTCTCAGTTGTTAAAAGGTAAAACGGTGAAATGGTTTTCTGATTCACAGTCATGTGTGCATATTGTGCAATGTGGTAGTACCAAACTTCACTTGCATGAAGAGTCCATGAATATTTTTGAACTTTGTTCAAAGTTTAATATAGATTTACAAATTCAATGGGTTCCAAGGGAGCAAAATAAATTCGCTGATGAAATTAGCAATTCAGGAGTACAGATGAATGGCAGGTGACAGGGGCGTTTTTTGATTTTTTAGATAAAATTTGGGGACCGCACGATATTGATCGTTTTGCCACTTATCTTAATAGAAAGGTTAAACGTTTCAATTCAAAATTTGTTGATTTCGAAACTGAGGCTGTGGATACGTTTACACAGTGTTGGGGCAAATGCAACAACTGGCTAGTTCCTCCCGTACGTCTGGTACCTAAAACCATTTCTCATTTGTTACATTGCAAAGGCAGAGGTACTATCGTTGTTCCAAAATGGCATAGTTCTCCATTTTGGCCATTGTTATTTAAGAAAAATTTTGTTCACAAGGATTTCATTTCAGAAGTCCTTGAATTTAGTGAAGGGCAAGATATATTTACTAAAACTGAAATCGACGGGAGTATTTTTGATTCTAGCAGATTTAAAAGTAAAGTCTTAGCTATAAGGATAGAATCAAATAATGCTGGTTGTTTTTGTAAATGTAAAGAATAGTACATTTTAATATTTAAAAAAAATTATTTTTACAGGTGATTAAATCATGAATTTCGCTTCTGCATATGATTTTCGTGATTTTCTTATCAGTGGAAATCGTGGGAGTTGCTTGTTCAAATAATTAGGTCAGACACGGAAATTAATGGGTTAACTGTCCATTCTATTTTAGCCTTGTGGTAGACTGGAAAGTTTTAGATAAAAAACTGCAAATTAAACATGCTAGTTTTTTAGCAAAATGCTAAATAATTTTGAAAGTGCTGATTGTGTTTCTAGAAGTGATATTAAATATTTTGAAGGTGGATTGCCTTTTTAGTTTAGCGGAATGCAAATATTTGGAGCGGAATGCTTGTTTTATATTAGCGGAATGCTAAAGTATTTTATAAGCGGAATGCTTGTTGTATATTAGCGGAATGCTAAAGTATTTTATAAGCGGAATGCTTGTTGTATATTAGCGAAATGCTAAATTATTTTGTAAGCGGAATGCTTGTTTTATTTAGCGGATTGCTAAAGTATTCTTGTAAGAAGAAAAGTTTGTTATATTTAGGGGAATGCTTAAGACTGTTTACAAGCGGAAATTTGTTACTTGTTACATGATTTTCTTAAAGGAATGCTGTTAATATTTAATAGAAATTTATACCATGTTAGCGATACAATTTTGTCGGATTTACATAGCAGAATGTTTAAACATTTCAAACTGAAATAAATTTTATTAAGTTACATTTTAAAGCGTTTTTGTTGGCTTAACTTCTTATTTCATGTCGTAGAATTTAAAATATTACATTTTCTTTATATAAAGTTTAATAAGATTTTATATTTATTTTCACTAAAATTTTACATTTCACAGATGTTCTTAAAGTGGGAGTATGGAAACAAATCGATACTGTCTACGTACATCCGGATCTTTCTACAGCACATGAAAATCTTAAGAAGTTTTCTTTAAACTCTAAAGCTTTAAATACTTTAAAGTCTTATGAACAATATTTTAAACATTTTTGCAAATGGTGTATCAAGTATAATTTCAAACCAGTTCCTTCTTCTGATTATCATGTTTCACTCTATCTTTCTTGCATGGAAAGAGATAATCCTTCCCAGTCAAAAATTAACAGTGTGCTTTATGGAATTTCCCATGCACATAAATTAGCAGGATTCGTAAATCCTTGCAATTCGCCTTTAGTTAATTTTGTTAAAGAAGGAATCTTGAGATCTTTAAGCACCATGAATTGTTCTAAAGAGCCGCTTTCTAATCAGTCATTACAATTGATAGTAGAAAAGTATAAAGATACTACATGCCTCCTAGATTTGAGATTCGTGACAATGACTTTATTAAGTTTTTCTGGTTTTTTAAGGTTTATTGAAGTTATTTCTTTACGAAGAAACGATATTGTTTTTAAACGGGATCTTATTGAAATCTTTATTCGGGAGTCAAAAACTGACCAATTGAAAAAAGGTCAAAAAATTTTGATTAGTAAAACTAATAATGATACATGTCCAGTAAAAGCTCTCGAGAAATACTTGCTTTTATCAGGCATCTCTGAAAGTTCAGAAGAATTTTTGTTTCGAAAAATTTCTTTTTGTAGTAAATCAAAAACTTATAAGCTAAGGGAAGGAAATCCCATTTCCTATACAAGAGCGAGAGAAATATTTTTGTATCGTATTTCTCTTTTAGGGTTAGACAGGTCGAAATTTGGTCTCCATTCATTAAGGTCTGGGGGAGCTACAGCTGCAGCTCTTAAAGGTGTCCCAGATAGGCTTATCAAGAAGCATGGTCGGTGGAAAACCGATAAAGCTAAAGATCTTTACGTTAGAGAAAGTGATGACTTGAGACAGTCTGTTTCCTTAAATTTAGGTTTATAAAAATTGTAAGAAGTAATATTTATGGTCGTTTTTGTTTTCACTTCATGAGTGTTTAAATTTTTATTCAATATTCACGCTTTTTGTTTTAAATTGAAAAATTCTGGATTTTCGGGTGCCCGTTCTTTTTCTTTTGATGCCTGTATTGACCACACCTATATAAGTGTTTGTTGTTTTTTTTCAAAACAAGGTTATAATATAGTTTAATTATAAATGATTTATGTTTGTCTGAAGGAACTGAAAGAAAACATAAATATATTTATTATTGTTCTATGTTATAACTGAAGTCATGTTTTGCATGAGAAATTACCAAATATGGTAATTATAACGGGAAGCGGTTTATATATAAACCGGGTTGTAACGTGTTAAAGTCACTTTGAGGTCAGATACAGGCAGTTAAACTAAACTGGTTAGTTTAGTTTCCCCACCCACCCGCCTATTTTTTAAGATTACTGTTTTGATTCTTTGGAATTTGGTTACAGTAAAGTTTTGATTTAACAACTACAACAACAGTTTATTTGCATACATGTTTTAACAACATAAGAGCTATATACATGAAATAATATACAGTGCTTCAAATTTGATATATAGATATTCAAATTTGTTTCATGTTTTATCATGTTAATTTATCTATTTCAGATCGAATGAATTGTCTAATTTTCTGTAAGATTGAAGCAGAGTGAAAGAATATTCATCCATATGTAAAGGATTTAAATAAGTGTTTGAGTGTAGATGGTTTCTTGGACATTGAAAGTGATTTTTTTCCCCTTCTCATCTTTTGTGTTAAGAGATGGACTCAAAAGACCATATTTCTGGTCATATTTTTGCGAGAAACCATCGCAGTGTGCTTGTGTTTTGTAATTATCAATGAATAAAATGCCTGTATTGACCACACCTATATAAGTGTTTGTTGTTTTTTCAAAACAAGGTTATAATATTGTTTAATTATAAATGATTTATGTTTGTCTGAAGGAACTGAAAGAAAACATAACATTATTTTCAACGAGACAGATATTGAAGAAAGGAAATTGTCAAATTACTTCCAATTTTAAGTGTTTTCATTTACTTACTGGCAGCTGCTGTGGGGACATCCGCTTACCGAATTGATCAATAGATTACTTTTTAACATCTGTCGAGCACCTATTCCCTTTGTTAGTATTCTGTTTTGTAAAATTAAATCGTCTAACGTATGAATAATTGTAAGGATACATCAAGTTAAAGTTTTAGACAGCTGTCGTAACCTTTATATATTTTTATGAGTAATTCATTCAACTCTTGTATGTAATGAAAAGCCAAGTGACGTGCCAGTGATTTTGTAGATTGCTTTAATCATTTTACATTGTGTATGTTTTTATTTATCTCGTGCACACGAGACACTTTGTCGTGACCATGAGTTACTAAGTCGTGCGCACGAGATAATTAAGTGGTCACTCGAGATACTTTGTCGTGCACACGAGATAATTAAGTCGTACGCACGAGCTAGAAATTAGTCATGAGCGAGAAATTATACATTGAAAAAATCGCACGAAAAATCTGTGTAGTGGTTGGCATACTGGACCGGCAATCCAGAAACCCGTGGTTCGAGTCCCGGCTGCGGCGATTTTTCGTGCTATTTTTCTAGTCAGAACATGACTTAACATCAGCTGACTTATATCAGCTAGAAGACAGAAAGCTGTCCCTACAGATAGCCCCTGCTATTACCATGCATGTTAAAGGAACTCCACTGGGGTTTAAAAACCTAAAAACATAACATTTGAATTTTTTACATAAATGAGCTGGGGCACTTTAAACAGAAATATATGCATAGATAGTCAAGAAATATTACTTTGAAATAAATTGAACGTATTTTTATGCTTTTTAGCCCGATTTGATTGAAAAGCATTTAAACGCTTTTCATTATCGGTCATTTTTTACAATTTGAATAATTATTCTGGAAAAACGAAGTGCGCGAATGATCAGAAAGTTTGCACAAAGATTAGAGGTCTAAACTTACATCAAATTGTACATTTATCTGGAAAAAATATTTTCAGTGCCATCATGTCAAAATACCTCAGTGGAATCCCTTTAAATTGAATTGGAATTGAAACTTTTTTTAAATGTATGGGTAAATTTCATTCTCAGTGGTTGGAATTTTATTTTCCCCTTTTCTGATTTATCAAGCTATATCCTTCAGAAAGCCACAGGTTGTTTTGAAAATTGAAAAAAAAATCACTGCCACCATGATAATTGTATATACACACACTTAGAGAGTAGTATTAGATATCTTTAAATTGATATTTTCAGGGAAATAAAAGATCATTAACTCCAATATTCACTTGGAAAGGCAGGTACATGTAGCTAGAAAAAAGTATAAGATTGAAGAAAGACAAGGAGATTATCACAAACAATAGGTACTTGTATAATATTTGATGTATATTTCACAAATCAAACTGTTTTCCAAAAAAATATTCATGAAAACATACGCCTTTTTACCAGTGTCACCACGGGCCAGATTATCTGACCCATTCCCAGTGGCAAATAATCCCAAATATGCTTATTTTTCCAAGTTTAGAAAAAATCATAATCGAGCCAAAATTCCCGTTATCAAAGCTGACAATTTTTCTTCATTCCATTTCAATCCAAATTGGAACCAGACAGATGATGTTCAAAAACACATTGCATTGTCAATTTTTTATGTATTTTTTATGCTTTGAATGATATACAATTTGTTGGATTAACAACTTTGTACATGGTACTGAATATTTTTCCCAAACAAGATGCAAAATTTCCTAACCTATATATTTCCTAAATTTTCCCAAAATGTCTAGGAAAAGGCTTGAAACTGAAATTGTTTAGTTTGCATTTCAAATCTACATACTGAAATAGTCCAAGACTTGAAGCATTTTCAAAGTAATATGGTTTCCTAGATGAAATGATTGAAAGGTAACTTGTATTATTAAGAACACACATATTGACATTGCTTATAAATAAATAACAAAAAAAAAAAAACACATGTTTAATTTTATTCAACGAGTGTAAAACAAAGGCATCACAGCTTAGCAATAACAATTTGCCTGCAAGCTTGTTCAATAAAGTCTGTAAATACAAACGTCCATGGCATTTGTGAATTCCCATTGGACTTTGTAAATTATCCAAAACATTTTAACTCACATATCTTAAATCTTTATCAAGTTTTAAGACCAAATCTCCAGTCCAGACTGACACAAACACGCCTCTGTGACTGACAGAGATTCCCTTTAGTGCTCTCCCTTCTCTATCAGAATAGGCACGACATTCATCACCAGGTAAATGCTATCTCAAACGAGTAATGCTTGTTCTGTTTGTAATATAGATAAATTCTACATCAGAAAATATGTAAAAATAAGATGGACATTGGACACCGGTTTGATATAATGCTTCTTCGGCTACATTATTGCTTTTTTATAACACGCACTTCTCCAGTTTCACACAGAACATATACAAAAAACTGGAAACAAAGTGATCCCTCGAAGGCATTAATCACAACAAAATTACATAAGAATTGCAGACTCCGCTTGATTGAGTCTGTACATGAGGGATAATGAATAAGTGCAACATCCCTCACGCCCCCTAGCACCGGCTTGAGCGGTACTCAATTCTCAACACTTAATAGTGCTGGTATCAATGATCCTTCATTGTACTTAATACCTACAATATCACAAGCGCATTTAAGGCTATATTCCGATTTTAATATCAGCTTCATTGACTGAACTTCTACAGCTAGGACGAGAAGTTTCCTTTCTTTACAAAGGGAAACTATTGCACTGTCGTGGTTTATTGCACATATAGAGTTTGGTGCTTGACACCGGAATTCTTGAAAAGGCTGCCCTGTCTTTGTAAAAGCTTCCACAATATTATGTACTCTATCTGTAACCAACAACGTTCCATTCCTGAGAACAGTCATACTTGTGATTGGACAACGGTACTCGAGTGATGAATGATCATTTGTCATCATGGTTCTCGTACGGATGCGTTAAGAACATTGTCGACATAACAACACACTTGAGAAATTGAAGCATTTCCTACCCCTACAGGTTTGTCCTACTTCACCTGACTTACTCTTTTGCAGTGACGAGGTATTGGTTGTTTTGTCCTCTACGGAAACAGTCTGTTCTGTTTTACTAATTCTTTCTAAACTGTCTGAAACATTGTGCACTCTGTTTTACTAATTCTTTCTAAACTGTCTGAAACATTTGTGCACATATCCCTTTTAACAGGTCTGGCTTCCAATGCTCCTCTTTTCTTCATTCCAACTCCAACCGTCTTGTCATGTCATCTGGTGTATCTGTATGTGCACCTGTATGTGCACCTACAGTTTTAATCAACCGGCATAAAGTAGTTTTCAATCTGTCGTACTCCCTCTCGAATTTAATCGTGGTCAAAGAGGCGTCTCCGAGATGAAATAACGTATTTCTAATTTCCTTCAAGCGTGTAATATCAGCTTCTATACCCGTATTGGTATCAAGTGGGTCAAACCAAATCTTATTGCTGACTTTCATGAAAGGATGGAGCTGTCGTATTAGGACCACTAGCAGGGATATATCTAATGCATCTAAATCAGGTACCCCGGAATGTGGGTATAATTTGAGATCTTGTTCCATAGTTAATACTTTACTCTTTTCAAGTCCTTCTTTTATTCTTTCTTTGACATGATCTTGGCCAAGATATTCCTTGAATGTTTTACCAGAAAAGCCCGGTAAGACATGTCTCATACAAAGTCTGAGAACGAATCTTCCCTCTTTATTCAGCATTGACTGCAGACGAAACACGTGTTTCTCTTCGTCTGTACAAATTTCAGTCTGGAAAACACAAAATATATGTACAAATGTCAAAGATCATAGGAATGTTTCACTTTATTCCTTACATGGTGAGATTTAAGATACACAACTATTTGTATTTTTAAACCTAACTCATGATTATCATGACAGGAATAATTTTCAAACTAATTTATTACCTCTCCCATTTCCGCTATAAACACATTATCAACAAGCAGAATTACTGATTTAATGTTTTAAACTGTATATCAACAAGAATTTAAAAATTAAAAAAAAGCATTTCGTTATTGTGACATAATCATTTTAATTGATTTTCTTACCATAATTTGTTGTTTAAAGCCTCAAAAAAAGAAGAAAGAAAAGAACACGTCTCTGTGACCGCGACTTATGAATGAAAACATTAAATTTTTGTAAAAATATACCGAGTATTCATTTCACTTAACTTAAAATAGAATAAATAAGAAATATGATATATATTACTTAATGCAATTTCCGTTATGCCTGTCAATGATTGACATACCTGCTTAAAATAATGATTATGTAGATATATACTCTTGCTCTGATAATCCTTGTAATACAATTATAATACATATAAACTCTATATGTGCAATAAACCACGACAGTGTAATAGTTTCCCTTTGTAAAGAAAGGAAACTTCTCGTCCTAGCTGTAGAATCTCAGTCAATGAAGCTGACATTAAAATCTGAATATAGCCTTAAATGCTCTTGTGATATTGTAGGTATAAAGTACAATGAAGGTTTTGTATATGTTCTGTGTGAAACTGGAGAAGTGCGTGCTATAAAAAGCAATAATGGCGCTGAACAAGCATTATATCAAACCGGTGTCCAAAGTCCATCTTATTTTGACATATCTCCTGATGGAGAATATATCTATATTACAAAAAGAACAAGCATAACACGTTTGAGATTGCATTTACCTGGTGATGAATGTCGTGCCTATTCTGATAGAGATGGGAGAGCATTAAAGGGAATATCTGTCAGTCACAGAGGCGTGTTTGTGTCAGTCTGGGATGGAGATTTGATCTTAAAACTTGATAAAGATTTAAAATACGTGAGTGAAAAAGTTTTGGATAATTTACAAAGTCCAATGGGAATTCACAAATGTCATGGACATTTGTATTTATCAAAGTTTAAGACAGACCTTATTGAACAAGCTTGCAGGGAAATTGTTATTGCTAAGCTGTGATGTCTTTGTTTTACACTCGTTAAATAAAATTAAACATGTGCTTTTTGTTATTCATTTGTAAGCAGTGTAAATATGTGTGTTCTAAATAATACAAGTTACCTTTCAATCATCTCATCTAGGATTATCTTTGATAATACTTTTTTAAAAAATCTTATTTTCAACACTACTGTAATATGATGCCTCAGTAATGTTACACCCGCTGTTACAAATGTATCATTTATCTGTTCTTGTCACACATGGCCTATAAAAGTGTTCCATTTTTTATTCAGTGTAAAGAATGAGGAAAAAATGTTCCATTTTTTATTCAAAAAGTGTCCCATTTTTTATTCAGTATAAAGAATGAGGAATAGGTAAACATGTATCATAAGGAAATAAACATATATATGTATATGTAAAGAAGAAAGTGTTTATTTCCAAACGTATACATTATATATGTATAATGCATGTATAAGGTAGACGATCTATTATATCCACACAGAACTTCAGGCGAGCTAACTCCGGTAGCCTAATGAAAAAAAATGCGCGATTACCGCCCTGAAATCGTTTAGAAATGCACTACTTATATATTACCTGTTTATTTCAGTGTAACCCATTGTTCCAAGGTATTCGGTAGAAAAAGTATCAAGCGCCTGCTAGACTTCACAACAACTGCCTTGAGACTTTCACTTTCTTATTGACTTTCACTTTCTTATTGAATGTATTTTCACCGACATGCTCCGAAAACGACCTACAATTCTTATAACCTATAGCTCTTCAGCGCTTCTTATGTAAAATTCTTCCAAGTATAATTTCCAATAACCGTAAATTATACCATACCCAGACTATGGTATAATTTTCATCGAAGGAGTAAGTGTTTCTGGGCGGGGCTATAGGTTAACACAGATACACCATTGGTGCGTTGACTTCGTCTCGTGAGGCTAAGGCATAAGAAAGGTCACGTGATTATGGTATAATTTACGCAAACCCAGAAATCGTCAACGCAGCAATCAGTGTGGCAATACCACGTGACATTGACGTCATTTTCGGCATCATTTCCAAGACAAATGTTGCTCGATTCGGAAAAGAAAATAGCCGTAAATATTTTATTTCTGTACCAATTTCTTTGGGATATGCACCAGTCTACGGGGAAAAATATAAGCTTTCCATAGAATATTGGATCTTCGTCAGTATATAAGCCGTTTTATCAAACACTTTGCCTAACCTTGGAAGTTGCTTGTTTTAGAGCGGGCTTCAGTTGCAAGCTATTTCGTTTTCTGGCGTTATCTGGTCTACGCCATGATTAAAAAGTCAGGTTTACATCAACCGGGAGTACGGAAGGCAAAACTCTACCTAAATATGTTCATTTTTTTATTATGAATGACATAAATCTTACATTTTTCTTCAATTGTCAAATCTGGCACCAGTTCCAAGTCGAAAAAAAGGACTACAGTTTAAAGCCGATTTTAGAATCCGTTGCAAATGCGAAGCAACATGCCTACCGTTCTCTTTCTATAATTATGTTAACCATGAAAAACTTTTTATTTTCTATACAATTTACATAAACACAAATGAATATTTAAATAATTTTTCCTCGCTGCGATATTGAAGTGATTTTAAAAGTAGTAAAATTGTTGTCTGTACTGCAGTATTTGTAAAGAAATTGATTTACTCTTTAATCATTGTTCTTTCACGGTAATGATTATGAAACATTTATTTGTGTCATGTAGCAATACTAAACATGGAATAGAAAACAGAAACCCTAAATTTCCCCTAAAACGGCAAAATTGAAAATGTTTCAGGCTCTGATTGACTTAGCTAGCCTGTCCAATGAACGTGCACATTCCGGATCACTTCGATTTGTATGCTGTAAAAAGGGTTACGCCTCGACGCGGCAATTTTAAAGTCAAATGTTATTCTTTTGTAAAGAGCCTTTGTATATATATAAAGAACCTGTAGCAATCTTTTAGTATGATAGATTAAGCTTTTTAACACAGTGGCACTCGTTGATAAAAAATATTTTTATATCCTGTTTTCATACCCACGGTAACCGTTTTCGTGAACTGGATATAACTTCGTTAACTTAAGAACACTATTAAACACTATCTATTTTATAATTGCATTTATTTCTGTTGATGAACTGCATATCTGACAAATTTAGTTAATTATATCAGTCAACTCAGCTTTATCAGAGAGCTCACCAATATACATTGTAAAGAGAGGAAGGGCACGGAATATTTGTGGTTTGAAAACATTTAAATCGAGTAGAACATTTTTAACAATAATGTCTCTTTCAACTGAATAAAAACGATAGGGCTATTTGGGACTATTTCTTATCGATGTGGCCATTGGCTGTAAATGCATGGATTATTGCACGCGGCATGACCTGCAAATGTCCTAAACAGGCTTTTTGTAGCATTTTAAGATTTAAAAAGGATCGCACATTAAAATCTAAAACATGATAAACGTGACGCATATACTAAATAAGTGAATTATCTGATATGTAAATAAAGAAGTAAGTCATTTGACAGTTGAAGGATAAGAATTGAAATTACTCTTCAAATGTAATCGTAATTTTACTAAGCTTATGTTAGCTATCAATTATTCAATGGACGCATCAGTGGCATATGGACCCCAGTCATCTTGCCGATGTTGCTATTACAGATGTTAATGTAAATATTTATATAATTATTGAAAATCATTGTTATTTCCGTCTTGTTGAATGTTTTGTTACAAGAAATTTGATTGTGATCGATGGATGTTGGTTTGTAAAATTATTTATCTGTTAACTATTTTCTACTTTGTTTACTCCACATGGCGTCCATTCTCGTTCTTATTCATGGCTATTTTGGGTCTTTTTGATAAATAGAGAATTATAAGCAATGCAACTAAGTAACAATTCTATCAGATTTACAAGGCAAAGTTCCAAGTTCAAATTGTGTTTTAGTTTATCAAACTCTATAGAACTTTATTATACAACAATTCCAGAAAAATATATACCTTTTAAAAGTCTCTCTTTTGAGGACAGAAGAACCTGTTCGTCACATTCACGAGTGTCAGTGTTTGTCAGAATAAACTGAAAAAATACCTTTAGCTTAACAACTCTCGCGTTAAAGTGTAACCCTTTCCATATCATACAAAAGTGTTTTTATATTAACTCTTTCTCTCACTGAGAGCACATATATTTCTTATCAATTTCGCCATTGTGAAATAGAATAAAACACATTTAACTACATAGGAAAAGATGAGCAATACTTTAAACATCTTCAAAACGAAACCAAACATTATTTTCCGACAGGACTTAATCTACGTGATTTGACGTGCACTATTGCGATACAAGTAAGTGTTGTTGCTTTAAGGAACAATCAGTTTTTTCATAATCTCTCTGTGAAAGATCAACAATGAAAAACTAAATTGTAGAAAGAGAACGGTAGGCATGTTGCTTCGCATTTGCAACGGATTCTAAAATCGGCTTTAAACTGTAGTCCTTTTTTTCGACTTGAAACTGGTGCCAGATTTGACAATTGAAGTAAAATGTAAGATTTATGTCATTCATAATAAAAATATGAACATATTTAGGTAGAGTTTTGCCTTCCGTACTCCCGGTTGATGTAAACCTTACTTTTTAATTATGGCGTAGACCAGATAACGCTAGAAAACGAAATAGCTTGCAACTGAAGCCCGCTCTAATACAAGCAACTTCCAAGGTTAGGCAAAGTGTTTGATAAAACGGCTTATATACTGACGAAGATCCAATATTCTATGGAAAGCTTACATTTTTCCCCGTAGACTGGTGCATATCCCAAAGAAATTGGTACAGAAATAAAATATTTACGGCTGTTTTCTTTCCCGAATCGAGCAACATTTGTCTTGGAAATGATGCCGAAAATGACGTCAATGTCACGTGGTATTGCCACACTGGCAATGGTATATCTGTTACTTATCTGATTCACATGAATCGTAAAATAAAATATTTCACCATTTTACTTCTAGTTGTCATACCTTTGTGAAACAACTGGTCATGAAGAATTATTTGATTCATGCCGTAGAAAAAAACATCTGCTAGGTAAAGACATTTTAAGAATATGGGAAAACAACTTTAAGTCACAAGGTTTGCCGCCATTTTGTGTACATGATTGCCGAATGTAAGTTTACATTAAAATTAATTTCAATGGAATAAACCATGGCGTAATTGAAAATATCTTTTCTACAATAGTTATGGTATTTTTCACAACTTTATTATTTTTACTTTTGTTATGTTTCTTAAACATTTAAGTACCGTGGAAAAATGAGGCACCGGTATGAATGTTGGTATATTTTATTCATACATGACACGAATAACCAACAACCCATATAAAAAACTAAGCTGCTTGTACTTATAGTAAATGATTCAGTTACAGTATAACATTATTTTCAACAAGACAGATGCCATCTTGTACATTGAAGAAAAGAAATTGCCAAATTACTTCCCATTTTAAGTGTTTTCATTTACCTACTGGGGGGACATCCGCGTACCGAATTGATCAATAGATTACTTTTCGACATCTGTCGAACTCCTATTCCCTCTGTTAGTATTCTGTTTTGTAAAATTAAATCGTCTAACGTATGAATAATTGTAAGGACACATCAAGTTAAAATTTTAGACAGTTGTCGTAACCTATATATATTTTTATGAGTAATTCATTCAACTCTTGTACGTAATGAAAAGCCAAGTGACGTGCCAGTGATTTTATAGGTTGCTTTAATCATTTTAGATTGTGTATGTTTTTATTTATCTCGTGCGCACGAGACACTTTGTCGTGGCCATGAGTTACTAAGTCGTGCGCACGAGATAATTAAGTGGTGCCCTTGAGATACTATGTCGTGCACACGAGTTACTATGTGGTACGAACGTGTTATTTACGTCGTGCGCACGAGATAATTTACAAATCAGATTACACTATATATATGATTTTTTTTTAAACTTAGAAAATTCCTGGTTACACTACTCAATGTACATGTATTCACTTTTAACTTGATACATGTCTTCAGGATCATATTAGGACGTCACTATCCAAGGCTCATAGATCAGACATTAAGTGTTACTAAGTTATGCCCCTTTGCGGGGACCATCCTGTGATAGGATATATATAATATGATTGGTTAATTTTCTAGTGCGCACGATTTAATAATCTCGTTCACACCACATAGTAACTTGTGCCCACGACTAAGTAACTCGTGGCCATGACATAGTATCTCGTGCGCACTACTTAATTATGATCTTGTTCGCACTAGTTAGCAACTCGCGGTAACGACACAGTATCCCGAACGCACAACTTAGAAACTAGTTGCCACGACTTAGTAATAACATAGTATCTCGTGCGCATCACTTAATTATCTCGTGCGCACGACTTTGCTAAGCGTGGCCACGACATAATATATCGTGCGCACAATTTAACTATTTCCTGCGCACGACTTAGTATCTCGTGGTCACGACATAGTATATCGTGCGCACGAGATAAATAAAAAAGCACAAATGTCACCTCTATTCTGTCCTTCTTTTTTCCTTTATCATTTATTCTTTTGATATGCGCCCATTTCAGCATCACTTTCAGCATCAAAGGACGCAAACATTATTATTTTACAATATTAGAAAAATCGCGAGATCCAGATAAACACCAGTGTCATGTTTGTCGTAAATCAGGTGTGCAAGTTATGGTTTGTTTGAAGGGAGAGAACTTATAATATATCAAGTTTGATAAAATATTTATGATAACCTCCCTGTAATTTGTTGCGTTCGATAAGAATAAGTAGAGCTATTGCAGTCACCCGAGCGTCGGCGTCGGCGTCGGCGTCGGCGTAACCACCTATGTTAAAGTTTTTGTAATAGTTCAAATATTTTCAAAGTCCATTGACATATGGCTTTGAAACTTTGCACACTTGTTCACCATCATGACCCTAACCTGTAGACAGGAGGAGGTAACTCTATCAAGCATTTTGACAGAATTATGCCCCTTTTTCGACTTAGAATTTACGTTAAAGTTTTTGTAATAGTTCAAATATTTTCAAAGTCCATTGACATATGGCTTTGAAACTTTGCACATGTGTTCACCATCATGACCCCAACCTGTAGACAGGAGGAGGTAACTCTATCAAGCATTTTGACAGAATTATGCCCCTTTTTCGACTTAGAATTTACGTTAAAGTTTTTGTAATAGTTCAAATATTTTCAAAGTCCATTGACATATGGCTTTGAAACTTTGCACACTTGTTCACCATCATGACCCCAACCTGTAGACAGGAGGAGGTAACTCTATCAAGTATTTTGACAGAATTATGCCCCTTTTTCGACTTAGAATTTACGTTAAAGTTTTTGTAATAGTTCAAATATTTTCAAAGTCCATTGACATATGGCTTTGAAACTTTGCACACTTGTTCACCATCATGACCCCAACCTGTAGACAGGAGGAGGTAACTGTATCAAGCATTTTGACAGAATTATGCCCCTTTTTCGACTTAGAATTTACGTTAAAGTTTTTGTAATAGTTCAAATATTTTCAAAGTCCATTGACATATGGCTTTGAAACTTTGCACACTTGTTCAACATCATGACCCCAACCTGTAGACAGCAGGAGGTAACTCTATTAAGCATTTTGACAGAATTATGCCCCTTTTTCGACTTAGAATTTACGTTAAAGTTTTTGTAATAGTTCAAATATTTTCAAAGTCCATTGACATATGGCTTTGAAACTTTGCACGCTTGTTCAACATCATGACCCCAACCTGTAAACAGGAGGAGGTAACTCTATCAAGCATTTTGACAGAATTATGCCCCTTTTTACGACTTAGAATTTACGTTAAAGTTTTTGTAATAGTTCAAATATTTTCAAAGTCCATTGACATATGGCTTTGAAACTTTGCACACTTGTTCACCATCATGACCCCAACCTGTAAACAGGAGGAGGTAACTGTACCAGGCATTTTTTTTACTATCAAGCACTAAGAATAGTCGAGCATGCTGTCCTACCGACAGCTCTTGTTTGATATATATTTACTATTCTATCCCGTCTTGTATGAACGTCACTTTTGATAAAGAAAGAAGACAGGACGAAATGTAATGTAAAGACTATAGAAAACTGCCGATGATCAGACTGATAAGTGTTTGCCCATTGTTTCAGGTTAATGCAAAAGTTGCTAATGATTTATACGATCTTACAGATTCAAACTCTAGTAGATAGGCGTCATTTTTTTGCACAGTGTCGATTCGGGTTGACTAGAAGGGATATACTTTATGATCTCCTTGCCTGTATTATCAGTAACCTATCAAAAGAGGTAAAATATTTCTAATTGTGCATGAGTTTAAATAATTTAAAATACTCTAACAAGTCAATATCTTAATTTCTGAGTAATTCTTTTAAGTACATATAGTAATTGAATGTACCCACCGCGAATGTACAAACAACATGCAAACAACATGCAGTTTTTACAATTCGTTGCCTGGGAGATGGTATTGATTCCCCTAACTTGCGCTTAATGTTCGTTGATAATGAATGATGTGATGCCAAAATATATTTGCATGCCTTGAGGCGTTCAATGGTCTGTTTTAACTTTAAACTCTTTGAACGCAGATGGCGATAGCAGCTTGTCCATGTTGTTAGTTATGTACTCACCAATTTGTACATCTGTGGAGTCTGACTATACTTCATGCTGCATACAGGCTGTTCACTATTACTATTTGATACCGACATTGTTCTATTATCAGACGACTTTTCCATACTGAAAACAGTGCAAGTCCATTTGCATAAATTAGGTTGGCTCTTTGCACTTTTAGTGATTTGATATTGTAATTCTTTAAAGAAAAAACTTCAAGTTTATAACTGGACCAAGGTCATCTTACGTTTCAAGGATTCTTAAAAAAGATTACGTCAAACATGTCTTTTTTACAATGAGATTCGTCATTCTTCTATCGTATCCATCATTTATCTACTCAGGTTTCCGTTCGTGCCTGAAATAATGCACGAAAGGGCATCGAGGTCTTCCTCCACCAGTATAGCCGGAACGTCGTCACATGACCTATAATGCGTCGGTGTGACGTAAATCCCGATTAAACAAACAGACAAACAATCATTTATCTAAATTCAAGCAACTTCTAAAAACAACAACAGTAAGCCATGCATAATTTCACTTGTCATTTTATTATCTTTTATATTTTTATAATCATAAAATAATCAAAATCTTGCTGTATACAAAAACATAATATATATATAACAGTTTTAATATATAAAGATTGCAAATCTAGTATTGCATCATGATCTCTCTATATCAAAGAAATTAATTATATAATATAATATAATACATATAATCAAACCAATTTAATCAAACACTTAATATTAAATTTGATAAATTAAAATGTTAAGTACAGACTTGCAAAATGAAAAGTATCAAGTATTTACAAAAAAAAAACATTAAAGAATTGAAAGAAAAAAACACGAGTAAAACAAAGTTACCTGATGATAATGTGCAAGAAGAAAATCTCAAAATATTAATATCATTTTAGTAAACATTGACACGATATGTATGCCTGTTTCCTTTACTGTTGAAAAACGGTTAAAGGTTATATATAAAGTTAGAAAGTAATATAATAATTCGAGACATAACATTTGTTTGATTCTAAATGCAACGAAATAGTAAATGTTAGGTATTTGAAACGAAGATTAGGACAGGTTTTATAGTAGCAAATAATTATGTTAATAAATATTAAATAATACATAATACAAATTGGCAATATGAAGGCACAAGAAAACAAACAAAGGATATGTAAATGCGCTTTTATATTACAATGTTTCATTTTGATATTTGTAAATATCACAGTCAGTTTTGACACTAAAGCTTCACTTTTAAAGTTCTCCACATAACTGTCGCATGTCCATTTTGTACGACATCATGAATACTGCTTAAATTCTATAAATGGTTTTAAGTACACAGGAATAAATAACCTTCATCTATTTCTCCATATGTGTAATCTGAGAACGTTGCCCTAACAACGTAGTCGTGTATTAGTCACGACTTATTGACGTTTTCAGAGTCGATATAAAACAGATGGTTTTCTTTTTTGATTGCCGACACTGGAACAACCACGTGACCTGGACAGACATGATGTTACATGTTAAGAGATGATTCACTTTCACTAAGTCCAAATTAAAGTGTTCATTTGTTTCAAAATAGATCTCAGTAATTATTGATATCACAGTCAATGTCACATGGTAGCTCCCACTTAATGTTGTTATCATATTCAATGTCACATGGATGCTCTCACTCAATGTTGATATCATATAAATTGTATCACATGTTTGTTCTAAATTAATGTTGATATCATAGTCTGCGTCACATGGTAGCTCCCACTCAATGTTGATACTGACATCTGTGTCACATGCATATGTGTGCTCTCACTAAATGTTGATATCATGTCACATAGAAGACTTTATTAAAGATTGATATCATAGTCTGAAAAATAAAATAGGCATAGAAATATATAAAAATTATTAATGAGGTCATGGATCTACATTTACTCATCTTTCATTTTACATCAACAACTTGCAAATACAACAACATACAAATATATCAAAATGAATTTGAAAACTTATACATGCAAAAACTACTTACTAGTATTCAACTATATCACGGAACTATGTAAGAAAACGTAAACGATTAAAAAGGTTACATTTTTTGTGCCATGTTAGTTTGAGGAGTCCAACCAGAATCTTTCTGTTGACTGCCGGATTTGGAAATTTGAAAACAAAATTCCTTAAGTCATACATGTACTGTAACAGCGAAAGTACATAATATTATTTCGTTAACAGAAAGGCAAAGTTTGAAGCGAAAAGATCTGAAAAGATACGTACCTTTGACCAGTGTTGGTGTAATACTGCCACTTTCAATAAAGTCAGTTGCTTCACCATCAGAATAACCATCTAGAAACTCAAACGCTTGCTCTGTTATAACATTACCTGTAACAGAAATAGCAGTTATTTACTAATATGTACATATAATGATACACGGGAAAGCATATGGTGTCACTAAAGAAAGCATACAATAAGAAAGCGTAAAATATATCTATATTCAAAACAAATCATTCGGGAAAGAATGATTTTAAAAATGGAAAAACTATGACGTATTGAACTATTTAGATAATTGTAGAAATAGGCTACAATTATTTCAAAACGTATTTTCATTGACTAGTTTAATGGCTATGACTTTGTATTTGCAAATTGAAATATGTTAATGAGCAAAGAATCATGTCATTTTTCTCACCGTCTTGGTCCGTGACATTTGACCCTCTTCTAGACCTCCGTTTGGCACTTGTCGGGCGACTAGCCCTCGAATGATTCCCCGTGGAGGTTGCAACCGGACCTTCTGTTAGATCGAGAGGTGGAACTTTCCTATCTTGAAGCTTTTCCAGTTTCTTTGCAACCTCTGCATGAAAAGCTTCTTTAGACGGCGGGTTTGGAATTTCGTTTGATTTACTTGAATTATCCGTAAACGTTTGTCTATTTATGTAAGTAGCCTTTGGTGTTTCTGTCATTGCAGCCATTTTAGCAACAATAGAACTTTCATACTTAGATGAAGGTTTACCCTCATAGCTATATGGTCGCACGTTTAAATCATTAGTATATCCATTATCACCTACAAATCCACGATTATCACTGTATTCATTTTGGCGAATAATTTCCTTATCCATTCTTCGCTCTGCTGCCAACTCTGCCTCTCTATTGCGTTCTCTTTCCCGCTCTAAAGCTCTTAGTTTAGCACTATCAGTGGCAGATTCAGAAATCTCCGGATCAGAGAAATCCATAGACTTCGACTGAATGTCTTGTTTGTGAGGTTTTGGTTGAGGCGGGGGAGGAGCAGGCTTTTTCTGCCTATGTATATCTGCCACAATAGTTTTTTCACTAGCAATCCCTCGCTCATTGCTCTGATTTCTACGTGGTCTTTGTTCATACCTGTCATTGCTGCTTCTATCTTCACTGTCATATGACTTAGTGGATTTTTCCTTTTCAAAAGGCGTTTCTTTGCGTTGTTTCCTATTTTTAGGTCTGCGCGTTGAATGAAGTGTGACGTCACTTTGAGAACGCCGTACCTTCTTACCGGTGCGTCTCACTTCACGTTCTCTATATCTATCGAGATAATATTCTTCGTGTTCAGGATGACTCACTAACATGGCACGAGAGTTGTTTATATCTAAAATAAAAAAATAATAAATTAAGCGCCTTTTAATCTTAAAATCATACTTTAAGCATGATTAAGTTTAAACCATTTGGCGGACGATAATCCACTTACATTTTCAATGCAATACCAGTACTCTGTGAACTATTGAGAGGTTTAAATTTAATGGTAAAGAAAACTTGCTCATTCTATAAGACTAATATGAATATACCAAAGCTATGAAAGCTAATAGATCGTAAATAGTACGAAATATCATTGATTTTACCTCGGGCCAAGATCCTTACACGTGCTGTCTTTCAAACAGGCATTGTGCTTGCATGTGTACCGGGGTTAAGATTTGAATTACTATGACTTTGATTTGCATGGATTAGTTGAGCTAAGCATAAATTAAATCAGATTGAAATCTTGGCAAAAAAGGTTAATAAAACCAGCAAATTTCAGCTTCCTTAAAATAATTTAACCCAAATAAAATGAGAAAAGGATGTCTGCGTTATTGTACATGTACATGATAACGTAAAACAAATATACTGATATCAAAATAATAAAGGAAATAAATGCAAACTGATAAGAAATGACAAATGATGATAGTGGTTTACTTAATATAATTATCAGATAACACTGTGCATGTACAAAACAAACGTAGGCGGCGTTAGCTAATGAAATATTTATACATGTAAATACTAGTAAACAAGGAGATTGCCTGGGCATGAACAACCTAACCCGTGCCCAACAATTCTACAAGTTGTTTAATCTCGGTCTATGTAAACATATCATTACTCTAATGATCCTTTCTTATTAAATTTCAATTTAATGAAACAATCGTACACAACTAGGCAACAAGCGTATTATAACACCCTTATCACCCATCTTTGTGGGCATTGAAGAGATAGCGCCGTCCGTTATTGTTCATATAAATCTACTTTCCACTGACATGGCTTGACAACATACCGGAACGGTCAGGTATTGAAACTAAGTTTGAGCAATCATTAATAATGTTTGCACGCGATTTAACACGTTGTTAGAATAATAAAATGATACTAGAGTCTAGTTTTACTATAAACTCTATACAGATATAGATATTGTCATTTATATTGAAGTAAAGACGCCGGTATTGAAAAGTATTATGGCTGTTTCATTCAACGCGCAAGTTATCAATAATGAAGGTTCTGTAATTTTAAACGATTTGATTAATGCTATTTTAAGTAAACGTTATGATAGGTAAAATGAAGATTTCTATTATGCTTTTATAATGCATAATCTCAAATTGAATAAGGTTGAAATTCTCATAATTGTTTACAAAATTTTAGATTAAACGCCTGTTTGAAAGCTTTATTTGTCGATGGACAAAGAATCGTGACATTTTCAATGAAATTGTTTGTATACAAGAGAGTAATCAATTGACAAAATGAAAAGGCACATATTTATCAAATATAATACTCGATTCGACTGTGCAGTGCATGGGTCTTTCTTTTCTTTACAGTGTTTAGTTAACAAATCCCAAACAGACGCCGTCGCCCCGTCATCAAATGAGCCGCGTCACGACAAAACCAACATAGCGCGTTTGCGACTAGCATGAATCCAGACCAGCCCTGCGCATCCGCGCAGTCTGATCAGGATCCATATTGTTCGCTGTCAGTTTCTCTACTTGTAATAGGGTTGGTAAGTGAACAGCACGGATCCTGATCAGACTGCGCGGATGCGCAGGCTGGTCTGGATCCATGCTGGTCGCAAACGCACTATGTTGGTTTTGTCGTGACGCGGCTCTAATTGCAAAACAGCTATAATTTATGTTATTAACATGATTGTTTGGAACCACATTTTTGTTATCTTTGATACCATGTCAAACTAGATAAAATGATATAGTTTTGTTCTTTGTCACACCGACACTGTCTATGTCATATTTACTTTAAAGCTTAAGTGACGAAGGAAGACCTCATATGCACCTTCTTCCAATATTTCAGGCACGAATAGGCAACTGAGTGAAACCATCGACCTCCACTAAGCTATCTAGATAGCTTCCTCATATGAATGTGAAGTCTTTGACGAGATTCGAATCCATAGTGACAAAGGGCAAGTAATTTAATTCAGCGTTCTTAATATCAAGCGCCTCAGGCAAGATAAGTTATTTAACATGATATACCTCTGTATGGGTCATAGTTGTATGGATAGGAATATAGATCCATGTAGCTGCCACTTCGAGGTAGACGGTAATCCGGTTCATAGACAGGTGGAACTACTTGCTGACTATGATATATTCGTCCGCCAAGGTTGCCACCCTGGTACACCATGTGCCCTGGTGGTCCTGTAAGAGCAAAGAAAACGTTGTACGTTTACACTCAAATATCTCAAAAAAGTACAAGAAATTATAATGAGCCTCAATTTAGTAGGTAGTTGGTATTTATATAATTATCAATTTACATGTCATGCTTCCATTTTCTTTCATTATTGAACGTTGCGTTATCATGAAACTTGATGCACATTTAAGTATCAAACCTTATGGAAGAATAGGTTAATTTATTTAACTTACAAATAAGTTTGAATTACCTTGTAAACCCGGATGTTCCTGTGGAGTAGATGCACTTCCTTTCCTTTTCATTTCCTTATATACCTGTGACGGCGCACCGCTATACAGTGACGGGTTACCGAACCACAGGTTATTGCTGCCAACCTTTGGAAGACGGGGATCTAACCGTGGATCCAGTCTGGGATCCAATCTTGGGTCAGTAAAATTACGTTGATCACCATGCTGACCACTGTTTTTACTAAGGCTTGTGTCCGGTGTAAGATGATGATGACGAAATGGTTTTTGAGTAGATTTCCGTGATTCTCGGTCTCGTTTTCTGAAATACATATGTATGTCATTTAAGAATTGGTTGGTTAGGCAGTTAATATAAAATAAACGTTAGGGCATTAATTGGTTTGTTGAAGTATATTTACGTCAATTTCCCGGCGTTTAACTCATACCGACGTTAGTGCAAGCGTTGATTTTTAATTTATATATCAAATGTGTATATTTCCTTTTTTCATCGTAGAAACATGCGAATAATTTTACTTTTGCAAAGCAACAAATGAGTTTTTGCAAATCATATGTTGAAATAGTGCCAAGTGTTACCATTCACACCATTTTCAAACCGTAAGAAAATTATTCAAAATACTATTATCATGTTGAAATTATTAAATCCCCCATGACGTAGGCTCTTATTCATTAATATGCAAGCAATACAAATAAGTACGCAAGTTGTACAACTAAATGAATCGTGGGAGAGAAGTGAAATGAGGTGTTTTTTATTACAAATAAAACATTAAATCACTAAATAAATATCTTATTTCCATTTAAATTGTAACCCGGCCTTTGATTCTCCGTCAATTAAACACAAAAACAAATCGATGATTTCTAATTTATTTCATTAAAACAGTAACAATGTCAATGCCAGGACGCTTTTGAAAATGTTGTTTTATATTTCATCTACTATAAAACATGGTCACTAATATAGGACATGCCTGTCATAATAACAAAATAGAAATATCATATGTAAAGCTTCATTGGTTGCTTTGTTTTTGTCATTGTTTTTATTGTTGTGTTGTTATTTTGTTCTTGTTTTTTGTGGTTTTTACAGAATTGTAAATGTTGCAACATCTGTTGGCAACACAAATGTAGTACAACTGATGTTAGGATTTATTGTAACAAAATGAGACAGATGTAGTATCACATATTGTTCATGTTAATGTATATCAGGTGTAGATGTCAACGTTTTTTGCATTGTTTTCTAACTTTTCAGTATACAGTCGCCAATCTAGAAGAACGCACCCACGTATATAGGTATTGAGATAGACTCGTACTGTTTTATAAAACGCAATGAGCGTCATGAAATTGAAAAATAATATTTGCGAAAACGGTGAAAACACAACAAATGATACATCTTCAATCGTTTCACGTTTATTGATTTTAAGTGTAAAATCATTTACAGGTCTCCTCATATGATATGCATGTCTTTTAAGTTTTTGTCCCACGTTCTTTTCAACGTCGACCATAATAAAGCACCGCGGTTAAAAATATTTAAATAAATTAAAAGAATCAGACCTACAGATCTAGATGGGCGTAGGAAAAACGAAGAAGGCAGATATACTCTGTTTGTCTAAGGTTTAAAAGAATGTCAGTAACCCGATTAAGGTTTTGCAATGTCTGACAATTTTAAGTGAATATCTATGATAGTTTTTGAGCAATTAATCTGAACAAAAATATTGACAGGGAAAATCAAATCTATGTCAAAAAGGAGCTAACTCATTTTTTGTAAAGTTGTTTTACAATGAGAAAAAAGGTTGGAGAACAATTGTGAGAACTTATTACAGCCACAGCGGGCTTGACCCAGTCGACTTTAAACCCTATCGACCGGTCTATAACGCACACACCAGCTATCTAAATATAAGCTATCAGTCAATTACTGAACGTACTATAAGAAATCGTGTGATACAGGGACAGGAAGGTCGGGAGGACAAACCGGCAACTTAATCCTCCATCGAAGTTTACGTTTCTGACTGACTATAGATTATTGTTGCTTTTCATAGTGCCTAAAGTTGCGTCACCCCCATTGGTAATAGAAGATATGAAGATATATACGAAGAGAATGGACTTACCTTAGACAGCAGTAGATGAGTACAGCTAGGACGGACAGAAGAACAATCAGGCCGGCTATAGATCCAGCTATCACCGCAATAGTCTCTTCTTTAGATAGAGACATTGTCTTATTCAGTCAAACTGAAAGTAAATAAAAACAAATGATGAAAATACCGTACAATATCACACACGTGGTTCCCTCATCAATAATATATCTATTGATTGATTGGGATAAACAACATTAACTCTACATGCAGCTGTTTGTACTTAAGCATCTGATCAACTACTTGACGATAAATTAATCTATTTTCTATACAAAAACATCTATCTTCCATCAAACCGAAACCCGAACTTTACTGAAACTTAATGAAAATAACATAACTTAGATATGTTCTACTAATTTTTTCTCTAAAATCCGTTGCCTGAAATATTCTACGTTTATCTATCTATACGAGTGTTCATAAAAACTAATAAAAACGGCTTTTAAGAAGTATAACATCAATAAAATATCAACTCTATTCTATTCAATAATGTCAGTGACATTTTTTTATTACTTTCGACCCAGTTTGACAAAGGCATGACCAAACAATAAACACATTGATGATATGAGATTTATCACTTTTACAGTGAGAAATTCTTTATCAAACGGCAACATTCTTCAAATATAAACTGATTTATTGATACCATTTTATTAGTTTCGATCGGTACTTCGGAGTACTTTTGTGTGAGTTATGGTATACAAAGGATAAACTGCGTAAAAGAGATCATCATAGACAAGTGGACATTTTTGTAGAAAAACAAATAACCTAAACACAGTTATAAAATATTGATCTGATATAAGATGTATGTTGTATTATTTAAAGGCCCATTAAGCCCCAGAAATGCTATCAGTTTTATTTGTCAAAAGCTTCTTATTTTCAGTGTCCTATTAAAGTTTCCAAAACGTTACTCATTTGCCATATATAGCCGAGACATCTTGTACTTCTTTTGCGTTTTAGCAATGAATATAGTTATATTGATTTAGTATTTTGTATGGAAGTTTAGGATACTATTTTGTTTACATTTTGCTACTTTTATAACAAAACATTTCACTTTCAGCACTACTTTCCTCAGGTGATAAACATTTAACATTCTCTAAATCAAATACTTAAATGTTAAAGACCTCATTTTTGCCCTTTCTAGAGAAGGAAAAAATATTCATTTCTGAGGCATAACGGGCCTTTAATCTATTCTATTACATATATTAACATATCGTTCAACAACAAAAAATGCACATAAAGTTACAAGTCCCACCATGAAATTGCAAATGTCTTACTTGTTTAAATTCCATTTTTACAAAATGCAGTATTAAACCTGAATCTATGGATAGTGTTTTCTGCCTAAATGCCGTTAAATACAATGTAGTTTAAATTTTGCCCGAACAATATATTTTATGTATTATTATAACCACAGACAGTGTTAAATAACAGAACATAAAAATAAGCAGATTTACCTCTGTAAACTAATGTCCCGTGTTTTACTTGAATTAAGTACGTAAGAACCCAATGTAATTGACTAGTCAAAACTATTTCTGACATGTTCAAAACCCCAATATTGTAATTTGGAAACGCTATCCCACAATTTTCGGAAATATGATAGGTCTCTATTTTTTTACAGTGAAAAGAGAAAAAAATAGTCCCCACTCCCAAATTTATCACAATAGAAAAATCACACAATAAACGAAAATTGTAAATGTGATACACGTTTTACAATTCAATTTAGCACGTTTACAACCACTGAAAAATGTTAATGTAACGGTGACATAACGATATTCGGGATGTGGTTAGTATGGAAGATATTTGAACAATTTTACCGATTTAATTTGAGAAAATTGAATTATTTAACCCTGACACATATGTTGCCTGTTTGTAAATCAGTTTCTAAGTTTTTATCACTATACATGAATTAAATTTCAGTATCACGTTTTGGGGGGGGGGGGGGCAGGATCCGACCCCTAAGCGTCTATTGGATGCATAGTGACATGACAAAACCGTTAACGAAAAGATATTGTATGTTTAGATAGAAAAATGTGAAGCACGATACACGATAATTTATTAATATGAAACATAGCTAGACACGACGGTATACGATAAGATATATTGTACGGTTTGTCAATAATATATTGAAAGTAATAATACGACACGACAAAACGATGATTGGAAGCATGATGACACGACACGACGATATACGATAAAATATCATATGTTTTAATGATATGATATGAAGCATAATGAAAATGACAAGAAGGCATACGATAAGTTATAACATGTATCTGGTTTGGCGATACGATATGATGCACCGTGATACGACACGGTATGGCGATATTTAATGCATAAGGATCTTACACCGGCTACCGGTACAGACCGGATTATCTAAGTCGAGGGTTATTGTTTACGGTGGTAACGAGGCTCTACCGAGTTTCGCTAAACTGTTACCCGAGAGCTAAATATTCATATCTGTGACGATAGCCGGTGTTTGATTTTTTTTCTTGCATATTACAAATTAATGATATAATGTACTACAAAATATCATACATTATGCGATAATAAGATTTAAAACTTAACATGTTCTGTAACGATAGAACTTTAAGTTAAATTTCAAAACAGCTAGACTTTAATGTATTCAAATAAAATCTAAAAAACACAACAAATTAATATGAATAATGATAAAATGATTATGTACGTGTGCTTTATATAACAGACAGAAAAAAGGGGGATAATAGATCTACATATGAGAACCAAAAACAACTAGTTAAAACTTATTTTCTTACGTTATATTGAAATCATCAGATGATATTCACTAACAAAAGTTATTGGTTATATAACACATACAGATGGGGCAATACTAATACATTGAACGATACAGAAAGTGCACGACCAGTTGATCTAAGGCGTAGGCCACAACTAATGTTTATTGTATGAGAAATATGAACAATGTTGATACAACATTTTACTCGTAATTCCAATATTTGACCTGTCGCCATTCGAGGTAAAATTTTTAATCGTTTGTTATGTACATCATTAGAAATACAGTATGCTAATTAATGCAGTAAAAAGTGACTAAGATCATATGATTTTCATGTACTTTAAAACTGGTTATTTTCATTCTTATGTAGGTTAGAAAAGAGCGTTTTTTTGTTTCGGAGTAAATAGAATATTAAATTATTAATTGCAGCGCACGCCATTATTTATTGTTAATGGCAATTAAAAGCGTTATGTGTAGCCTTTGGCATAAGAAATGTCAGACTATTTAAATGACTCTAATCATCATTTTTTGTGCAAGAATTTCACGATGCATCTAAAATAAAAAAAATTGTGTCAGAGTTAAACACGGACGGGTTGTCAAAAGAGGCTTTAAGCGAAACGTGCTCTTTCTTACAGATAATATCAAACTTACAACCTGTCACGGAATGCATGTCAACCCTCTTAATTGATTGAGCAAAACATTAATTAAAGTCTAAATACACACTGTGTATTTTATCATGCCTATGTTTTTTACGCTAATTATACGGTAATCAAAATTAAGTTTGTGTCAGAGTTATCTGTTCTTGTATTTTGGATTAAATTTTCCAAAAAAACGGCACCGTCCGGTTCGCTCAAAAGGTAGAGCGTTGGCTTGTCAATCGGGCGACCCGGGTTCGATTACTGGACCGTGCATGTCACTTTCGTTGTGATTGATCATGAAAGCTTTTCTACAGTCATTCGCACTGTACCCCTGCTCCTCTTTGTACAGAAGTTTCAGTTCTTTAGTTATGACACTCGGTGAAAATGTAAGAAACAGATCTGAGATAAGTATACCTGATGAAGACTTTTGAGTCGAAACATTACATATTTTTCAAATAAAATAATTACATTTTTAAATTGAAACTGGATTGATTTCTATATTCAAACTGACAATAAAATATCACCACACTTAACAGATAATTATATTACGAAACCGATATGTTGATTGATAATGGGTGGTAAGTCAACAACCGGTTAGTTCTTCGAGGAGAACTTGAAAGAGGTTCCGATAAGTTTTAATCTGCATTACAATCAAACTTTTATAGATATGTTTAAACCATATATCCCGCTATTAAAATAGATCAGCCAGGAATGTGATATCATACTCCGGAGATTAATAACCAGTAATGGTGGTGTTGGATCACTCATGTTGGTTGACTCCGGATCACGACAGTTAGCCTCATTGAATTCACCAGAGCACAGTTCAACCACCGCCTCGTTACTGGGCAGGCTGTCCAGCAATTTATCAATACTAGTTGCCTTCACTTTCGCAAGGAACTGAAACTTCTGTACATGCCAGAGCAGAGGTACAGTGCGACCGTAATGATCAATCACAACGAAAGTGACCTGCGCCGTCCGGGAATCGAACCCGGGTCGCCCGATTCACAGTCCAACGCTCTACCTATTGAGCTAACCGGACGGCTATTAACCAGTAATGTTCTTGTGATATGCTTATATACAATGTATGCACCTACATGTATATAAAAACTGAAAGCATTACTTTTTCAATATACAACCTATACCCCAGCAAAATGTTAAAACTAATGAGAAGGGACGTGAATGATGTCAGCCAACAATATAACTATCATGACACCAACATGACTTTTACGATGACGCTCATGCAATTAAGCGCCATATTGACGCCTGGTCACTCCCGCGTGAACGCCCAATTAACGACCAATATGCATTTCAACTTGACCTACATGCATATTAATATATGCACGACCAGGTTAATGTTAGACAAGACAACTTATGTTTTGTACTCAATTCGCACTAACAGGTCTGTTTATTACATAATTATTGTCCCGATAAATCATATTTTTATTAAATAATTGATTAAATATTGATATAAGTGTCTTTTTAATTCATATACGCATTCTTTGCGTTTTCGCTATGTAACGAAGGCATGAGAAAATCAGTTGTGACTAATAACTAAATAACTGTTTTAATGCGATTTTGGAAACTAGTTTCCGGATCATTAAGATATATTTTTAATGTGAGATATCGTTCGATCTTAAAATTATCGCATGAAACCTTTCGTGTGAAAATGTCCTCTTTTCAAAAAATCAAGAAATACATCGAAAATTAACACTACAATGCCTTATACACAGCAAATTCTTTAAGCACAAACATTTCAACAATTCGCACTTTCGCGCCAGTTACAGCCACAATCATGTTTACCCCTTACCTGCTGGAACCGAACGAGGTTTGCGAGACTGTAAACTCATGGTACCTCATTATTTATATGCGGAATAACGAGGACATATTCAAGTCATATTGCAAATATTCTGTTCTCATTGTTTTTACTTTCAAATGAAATATATTAAACATGTAGAATTAAAAGCAGAGAAGGCTCATGCAGGTCAAGGATTAGAATCTAATTTAACGATGCTAAAATTCAATGTTTAAATTCTGTTAATTTCTTTAATGTCTTGATGTTTTTTTAAATAGTCTATTATTATAGTACATTAGAATAAGAACACACAGAAGTTAGCGGCTTTATCATGTAAAATAGCTATATTTAATCAAGAAGTAATAAATTTAATCACAATTATCCAAATGAATTACGATCTCCCATTTCGCATGCATGCTTGCTGTAAATATTTCATGGACAGATGTTGAGTTGAAAAAGATCGATGTTTGTGAAATGTATATGTGAAGCTGACGCACAGAAAACACGTGATCGCGAAAAATACTGTAGAAAAAACGTTAAATAAACCTGGGAATGACGGTACGAAAATATTGATGTTTAACACATTTAACAATTATGATATACTTGCAATAAGGGACCCATTGTGCCTCAAAAATGCCCCCCACCCCCACCTCCCAGAAAGACCTAAAAACTCTATTTTTGGGGTATCTTGTAACAGCTTCCAAAAACTCATTTGCCAGATGGATGGATTATGTTTTACTTCTTTAGCCTTGTTGGCAATAAATATGTGTATAATCATAGTGAATAAGTATTTTGCATGTCAAAATACTACTTCGTTTACATTGCACTACCTTTACGACACATAACTGCACATAATTACATTCAACATATCTTTTTAAGTTATGAATCATCTCATATGCTTTAAACAGTTAAATCCATTACTATCAAACATAACCAAACACATGTTTGACATTTCTAAAGAATTTAAAAAATACGGATTACTGATGCATAATGTACCTTTAAATTATGTAGATAATATCTGCTGAACTAGATCTGCTAACAACACCTATGAGAAAAATATCAAAGAAAACTGCAAGTGAAATTCATGTAGTAAAAAAAATCTCACTGAACTTACGTCACTTGAAAAAATACTTATTTAACATAAAACAGTAAACAAGAAAGATGAAAAAATATCGTTTACTTTTTACTTTTTTACCTTTTTTTCCCTCTATGGCAATTATATAGTATGTTAAAATCGCGTGGGAATATATCTATGCCGTGCATTGGAGCAGATAGTAAAATGTGAGGACATACATAGTATCAATTAATCAAAAAAATAAATAAAAAGAATAACTTGGGAAATAACACATATTAACTTATCATAATACCATTGAACAGGAGATGGAGAAAAAAGTTTCATAAAAATTAAAACATAGAAATAAAGTATAAATGAGAAAATAAGTCAATACAACTCTCATATCGGTGTAAAAATTAGCAATGACACCTGATGATCGTGTTTTATATGTTTATAAAACACGATATTAGATTTTAACTGATCAAAATATTTACCTATATAGTTTGACTTATATATATAAACTGTCTGAAGTTGATTTAATTAACCACTTAAAAATGATAATGACATAGTTACGTTAACAACAGAAACAAAAAACAAGTTACCTTGTCTATATCTTGTTATTCCACTGTAACCGATAATTTCTGAATAATTAATACTTTCATCTAAATGCTCTATTAAGTTTCACTTTTATCCATTTAGAAGCCGATAAATTAGTCTCAGTCTTTTTATTCTGAATAATTATTATTCTCACAAGTCGCCACACGGAAGTTATGGTCCAAAAAATATGATCAAACAATTTTTATACTTGTTATATTAGTATCATGTTTTCAATCGATATGTACATTCACACTTTAGTCCATTCAGATAAGACTACTGTAAATAGTTGGCCTTAAGTCAAATTAGTCATTACTATGAACCAATATATATCCCGGCATACAACCTACATACAACCTGCTTGTTTATTAAGCCAATGTTAAGTCCCTTCTCTCAGCCTTTTACCCGATATTGTAGAATTAAGTAAAAAGATATCCGATTTTGTATGCCATACACTACGCATTGATCGATATAACGGGCAAAATCACGAACGATTGTCACTATTAATAGCTTTTTTTCTCATTTACGGATTTGCTGACCATTCAGCACTGGTTATCTTAGACTATAGTACATGTTATAACTTATTTTCCATTTTAACCGATAAAGTAACCAATGTTTCATTGAGACTTTAAAGATGTCATTGTATATATGTAACTGCTCTTTTTCAATAAATAAAAAGCCCCTGTAAAATAAGATTGTTCGGTAGGTCTATATGCGTACTTCAATCAATAACGCTAGAAATCAAACTTATACAGTAAACCATTGATAGAAGAGGTGCATACAAAACAAAGTATTGTTACTCACTTAGAAAAAAAATCGATACAGTATTTCAAAAGCTTTACAAAAATTTGAACTGATAAAAATTTAAAATCCGTATTGATTTTCGTCGTGATAAATATTAGTTTCACGGAGTAATCATTATCTATTTTATCAAAATAGCTGTTCGTCCAACGTTGGGCTAAAGAATTTGGCAGATATTGTATTAAAAGAAATTTTAAGAGATATTTAAGATCAAGGTCTCGTGTTTATATATATTTGATACAGGACACGTACGGATGTCATTGTTTGAAATTTGTATAAGCGTCACAGAGTCTTAAACCTTTTCAGTAAAAAAAAGACGAATTTTGTGTACATTTGAATAAAATAATAATCATTTTTTAATAAAAGCGTATTGTGACTCTACAATACAGTCGGAAATCTGTATGTGATTAAGTTTAATCAAGTTTGATAACTCCACAGAGTCTGGTAGCTTTAACATTTAAATGCACACTATGTATTAGAAATGACTACAGATTTTTCCTCTCAAGAAAGGGCAAGAATGTCTTTTATTATGTCTTTAGAAAATGAATGGTAGATGGTGATCGCGTTAAGGAAGTTGTGCTGAATGTAAAATAACTTGTCAAAAAGAAGAAAAATGTAAACGACTCATATATTAAAATACTTTATCACTATCATTTACAAATAACCAACAAGTAAAAGGAGCAGAACAAAGGGCAGGGTTATAGCCAGTGAGTACAATTTTGTGAACTGCCACGGTACATAGCTCTCTCGGAAAATTAGAAATAACATTTTTTTATATATATTTTTTTTTTTTGGGGGGGGGGGCTTAATGGACCTTTAAGAAAACTTCTTTTGATTGTTTTGTTTTGTAAATATCATATTATGTAATTTCCAGTATGAAAAGTAGTCTAGGATAAATTAAATAAACATGCAAAAATAATAAACAAGGTGCACTTTATCCCCATATTACATCTGTCAGTTACAATTTACAAGGTAAATAAGAAGTGCATCACATATAACGCAATGTAAATGTGTGTATACATTTTATCTGCTCATTAATTTGAATGTCAGTAATGCGGTCACCTATACAAAAACCTGGACTTTCAATCAAAGCTAACAACATTTGACTCTACCATCAATCTTATATGTTGCTTATAGCTAAACCATGTACATATACTGGTGTAAATTCTAAATTCTAACATTTCCAAATATAAAAAGTACTTGGTTTACATGGTAACATTTCTTATAAAATATGCGACCTAGATTTTCCCTGGCATGAATCAATGTAGTATACGTGTCTGTTTAAAATGAGAATGTATCTAATTCAAAGGGATTCAAAACGTTATATGTAAAGTGCTAACATTAAAAAATGCATTAGAAAGTCATAAAAGCAGGTGTGTGGTGTGACCAAGTGGTGAAACTACCAGAATATGAATCCAATGATAGCGAGTTCGATCCCTCGTTTCTGTAACTAAATATAGAAAAAGTTTTTCGTGTGAAACTTCAAAATCGGATGCATTACATCAATGCAAGTTTAGAAATAACAAATGATTACTTCTGGAACGGAAAATTCTTTGACTCATTTTGCACTATAATTACGACTCGGCTATTATCAATAATACGAAGACTTACGTAAAGTGCCGAAAAAGTTGCTATTGAAATACCATGACTAAAAGTGCAAAATTGCCTATATGGATTTCTTTTAGTTTTAGCTAAGTGCATAAAGGTGCTAGCAGGCCTGGTGGTATAACATTGCAGACAATTTTAGATAGATATATAGAGATATCTAGAGATATGTAAATCTCTTTACTTTTGACAAGCATTCCTTTACACTATAAATAATCTTCTGTAATCGTCTTATATTATATACGTATACTTATTAGTCTCGTTGGTATAATATTCATTAAAAATAGCCCTAAATAAATTCTCCTTCATCAATACGGCATTACAAAGCTTTCTTTTAAACGAGAGCTGAAAATGTCATTATTACTTTGTATTTGAATAGTTCTGAGTTTTCATTATATATAATATACATAAATAACTTTCATATATATATACATATATATTAATAAAAAAAATGATTAAAAATACGATAGCTTACAGTTTTCCTGATTTCCTTTTCTTGTATTAAACTGTAATCTAAGAAAAATGTATATTAGGTAATTCAGTATCCCTGGTAACACCCACAAATATTGTTTCGTTTATTTAACAGAAATATTCCCTTGTGCACACCTGTTATTGGTATAAATTCATATCATCATTTATTTACAAACACCCGTTATACCACTAACTGATTTAGTTCCTATATTTACATTATATCAGCTGTTAAGGAACCGGTAGCTGACCACTAAAACTGATAGTTCATTGTTTGCACGTACCATCTTCACCCCGGATACTTGGACCAATTTTACTAACCACTTAAAAGGTTACCTCGTCCATAAAAAAATCAAAATGTCCGTTTCAACTTACCAACCACCCCATTATAAACATATATAAAGTTCAAAACAAGAAAGCAAATTCAAAAGTAATGCTTTAAGGGGCTATTCAATAGTACAACTACTCAATTATGGGTAGATAAAAGTCCCTTCAAACGCAAAAGTCCGGCCTGATGCACATCATTACATTAAGATTTTCTTCATTTTTATTGTCCGAAAAATAGACACTAATGTATAACTATGCCGTGATAAAAGTTCAAAAACATTCTTCAATTCCTATCCTTGTAAATGCAAATATGAAGTAAATAATTAATTAAACAAAATATAACATTACCTTATTCTTGAATTTCACGAAATAAATCCATATATCTTTATAAATAATCCACAAGATTTAATGATACACCGCGGATTAGATTCCTCCATGCTCCATACTATTTAAACAGTTTAATGATTTTCTTTTAATGATATGCAAGAAGTCAGTCAGTGTTACTGAATATCATTAAAACTTACGGTAATAGAATGTACTAACGTGCAACAAGTATGTCCCCCGTGAGAAGTTTACATTGCGGCGGTATTTGGTAGTATACGGGAACGCTACGCACGATTGCCTTGGGGGTACGAGTAATAATGTTAATGATATCAATAAAACTGCGCTTGTTAGTGATGAAACTGAGGCTGACACAAACGTTACTGATAACGTCGGCAGCCTGACAATTAATGTTACCTGGAGCATAGAAAAAACGGAATAAAACTGAACAAATAACAATGAGTTAAAGTAATAAAAATTGATAAGGGTCGTCTTTGTCAGTTAACATTTACTTCCGGTACAGTAAACGTACCGTAATTGTTATTTGTGTCATTTTAAAACATACAAAAAAGATAAATGGACATAGGTGAGGTTGTTTAAACGGAATGTTTTGCAAATTTCAGTAAACACTTTATTTTTATTTGTATGAATATTCTACAGAACGATATATAGTCATGTAATATGGATTTTCAATTATACCATTTACTTCATAAATGTATAACATTTATTCTTTTGTAAACCATATATAACAGATTCACTTAATGAAACAATTGAACAATATTTTATCGTGATTGTATTCCTCATGTAACATAACTTTATTCTGTAAATGATACATCAAAATCTTTTCTAGTTACAACAACAACAACAACAACAACAGAAGGAAAAGAAGGAAATGAAGAAAGAAAGAAAGAAAGATAGATAGAAAGAAAGAAACGAACAAGCATTTATTCTAAGTATTATTAAGAAAATCTGAAATCTATTTTTATAACCACTAGAAAAAAATAACAACTTGAAAATGTTCACATTCATAAATGAAAGTTGCTTAAGGACAACTTTATATCACTGTCTTTATTAATGACGCGTCCCATTTCCCTGTCAACCTTGCTATTTTTAACATGTTTTATATTTAGACAGTATCTGAAATAATGATCAGCAATAAAACAATAAAGGCGTGCGAGTTTTTTTTTTATAATTTAATAACTTGTCTTTATATTATCATGTTCATTAAAGACTGTCCTTTTGGCGACTGGGAAAATCATTAAGCAGAATACATGGTTTTAAACAGTCCTTTTAATATGGTATATAATTAATGATATCAAAACATTGAATAATTAATAATTCAAATAATTGTGACTGACTATTTATCATGTATGGACAGTAGTTTGTATAAAAACTGCCCTAAGGAAGTAATACGTGCTGTGCTTATCAAGCTCTTCAGATGTTGTAGCTATTAAAGGTGACAAGGCCGGATACTTTTTGATATTTAAAACCCTCCGCAATTTAAGAGTTTTTGTCACTGATATCTTTCCTACAAGTTAACTGTCACATTCACCACGCCGCAAGGAGTATAGAAATGAACGAAATTTTAAATGAAATATAAACAGTCTTATTCAAAACAAACTAATATCTTGTCCAATTCGCACGATTTTTCCAATTAAGATAAGAGTTATGCAAATAAAAGTTCTTTAACGAGAAAGATTTTTTTAACTGAATGAAAATATATTTATAAATGAATATAAGTGGTAGTCGTGGTTAAAATTAAAAAGAAACACTAAATCTTACCTATTCCACCAAGAATGCAATCATTCAAATGTTTAATGACTTTGGCCGCTTATAGTAGTATTTCCCTCTACAAATGCCATCTTATTGCGCGTCTTATATCCTCAAAGTACTAATTTTAACAGAATTTCTATTTGCCTTTTCTACAGATAATAACTAATTTCCATTTCATTCATTTATAACATAGCTTATTACTCTTCTAAAATTGTTAACACAGAGACAGTGTTTACTAATTTTAGGTATAATAATACAGAGACATTAGCTTTCAACCACGACAGAACAGTAACTAATAGGTAGTATCATGTTAAGTTAGAAATTTAAGAAGAACAGGAAACAAAAGCCCGTATTGATTATGAATGTTATAGTTTTTTGATGACTATCAAACTGAAGATAATGACTTTAAACAATGAAAATAGGCCGTCAAGGAAATACGTATTTTAGTCAAATATTTGTGTTCTGAATACCTATGAATTATTCGTTTGCCTGTATTTACTATTTATGATGTGAATATCAGCATTCAGGCTTGTCGGACAGTATTATCATGTATAGTATGTCTGGCTGTTAGAAAATACGGTCTCAGAAGACGGTGACAGGTAGACAGACGGACGAACGGACGGACACTTATTCATTATGACTGTAAGCAATCAGTAAAGAGAAGCAAGAACTGTTTTAGTGTGTGTCGGATGTCCGTTTAATATCTTTTGATTAAACACGTGGTTAATTTGATTTTATGTCTATATAATTTTGAAAGCATATTGATTTCAGATGTCTTTGAAGTGGCTATTTATTGCCATATAACAGGTTGTTGTTGGCTCACTTAAAGAAAATTTCTTACATATTCGCTACGTTATCAAACGGTTTATTGGATCGAAAATACATTAAAACCGAATAAAATATTAAACGTATATATAAAATGTGTTTACAAGAAACTTCATAGCTCTAATACATCTTATTACAAAACTAAAACAAAGCGCAGATCATTTAAGAAGGTTGTTTTTGGTATACGTGTATATGTATTTCAGTTTTGTTTAAGGTGATCCATTCCTGGGAGATACGGAGGAAATGACTTAACTGTCGTTTCAGACGTTTTGAATAAAATTTCGATTACATGTATTATTGGATTCACCAACAACCAATTGTTTTACACGTGTAATACTAAAACCAAAAACTTTGAAATTGAGTATGCCAAATTAAATTGAGATGTCATATTAAGATTTCCACTGCGACGGGGCAATTTACGCCCAAGATTAGTAAATTTATGAGTGGCTATCATACAGTACATATATTTTAGACTGTAAATGACACCGACGATGATTTCTCCGTTGATGTGAAAGAAAAAATATTTTTGAGATCTAGACACTTGAACTTACTTTACTTTCATTTGTCTGAACAAAAACTTTACATCAAAATGATATAAACCAGAGTACATCTGAAATAATTGTGTGAACATTACATACTTATGACGTAACACGTGACCCATAGAAAGGCGCAAAGGCACATGAAACGTGCAAATAAGGGCCATAACTCTATCAAGTGATTGTGAAGATCGGGCTCAACTTGCGTTGTTTCAGAGACATATAAATACATTTAGACGTCTCTGGTTGTTTTAAACAACATTTTGACATACTTGTTATAAATGCAGTCATTGAAATCCTTTAAATGTTATTTTGCGGATACAGACGGACGATAACGCCATACCATGCTACCTTTTTGGGATATGGTGTCTTCGGGCGCATAAAATGTATTTTGAACCATTCTTTAAAAGAAAACGTCTGAAACATGTGGAAACGGCGTATAAAGTTACATAATACTTTTTTAACATAATACTTTTTTATGATTAACTGAATTATTGAAATAACTTTGAACCCATCCTCACGATGGTGATTACTAATAGATATATTGGCCTTTCTTTTTTTTTTTACAGATATCAATCGGGTTACTCAAAGGTTTATTGTGAAATGCTTTTTACTATAGAATTTATGATCAATAATGGATTTCAAAGCCTAGGTGTAGGCTAGTTTTATCAATATATGGGTCATATAACTCTGACTGAGTCACTTCTTATTATTGAGAAATTATAATGTTTAACATAAATACAATTCTTTACAAAATAGTACAATCGGCTTAATTGCGAAAAGTCGATTTATTCCATTTCAGCTGTAAAGTTATGCCACAAAATAGATTGCCTACTCAATAGGTTTTACGTTTTAATTTAAAACGAGGCCATACTTATAGAAAATAGTTTGACAAAGAATGTATTTAATGTTTAACCCACATCTGTCTTACAGGTCTCAAAAAGCGAATGAAAACTCTTCAAATTGATATTTACATATACATTTCACTTATGCATTTTGATTGAAATTATTAGTAAAATCAATTTTTGAAAAAAGAAGTTTGCTATTTCTTATGATAAGCTCCGTCACAAAAAACAGTTTCTTTACATGAAAAATTAAAATATTATTACATACTAATTTTGTCTGACATCACCTTAATAATATTTTATCATGTATATAATTATATATGAATCATGTACTTTTTGAGGTATCACAAATATTGTTATATTTGCCATATTTTAGGTCTTATTGTTGCCATATTAACTAATTTTTTCAACTTAGGAAGAAAAAAAAAGATGTGCATTCTATCCAGACTGCCATCTACCCATATTTCAAGTTTCATCAAAATATTTTTAGTACCTTCTGAGTTATCATGGGATCAAGTTTTATGAGCAGACGAACAGACAGACAGACGGACGAACTGATGAACGGACGGACGAACAGACGAACGTAGGGTAAACTTAAAGTTCCCTCCGGATTAACCGGATTAATATGACTTGAACATAAAAACGTCCAAGTCGCCAAATACATTTACATTTAATTAAGGCAATATATAGTACAATATCAAAATTTCTCATTAAGTATATATCTAAAAGTCTTACATCAAACAGCACCGCCCTACCTTTTAAGACTGATGGAAGTGGGCGCTGGTCTGATAACGGCGTAATATGGAAACAGAAAAACGTTCACAGTTCACGCCCCTAAAACCCCCGTTATCTTATGATAAATGTCATAAACCATTTGATATTAATACACTTAATAATTACATTAATTACAAACCTAGATATGAGGCTATTTTCATTACATTTAGACGTTTGATGGGGAAATTAATTGGACTGTAGCTACTATTTACGGAATAATTAACTCTGTTTATTCATCTTGTTTGAAAACAAGTAGTTACAGTATATAAATATGTTCATTATATGGTATGGTGGATGATGATTTAAGTAACGTATGGTCAGTCACCGAGACATCATGTCCGTGACTCACCACGTTCTGTTTTTCAGTATTTCAGTATATCAGTTATTTCAGTATACATGTATCAATTCCGATAACGCTTTATTATTAATGGAAAGAAAGAAAAATGTAAACATTTTTATGTTCAATGAACATCATTTGTTCGAAGGCAAACTTCCCTTTTTTCAAGCTTTCACAGAAAACATTTAAGAATAAAATGAATAAGGTGCGATACCACGAATCTTTTGTCAACCGGCTTCAAATACAATTATATATCGTATATATGCGACTTGGAGTCTTTCATCGCCGAAGAATGGATTTTTAACAGGTACAAGAGTAATTAAGAAAGTAAATGTAAATAGTTTACGCATATCTATTACTATACATATCTACAAGAAACAATAACATAGCGCCCGTCTCATGGGCCAATAAGTCACCAGAAATCATATAATTATTACAAATAACATTATATGATAGGTATTATGTACTTACACATATATTATGGTTTGTTTTTCGAATACCAATTTGTGTCTTACTGCCAAACTTAAAAAGAACTGATTGCAAAAGCCACAATTAGATAAAACTAATGTTTCTTGGTAAAAGAGTAGCATAGTTGGGGTATTAGATAGAGGATATTTTGTTTGTTTTGCATGTAAGATTGAAATATAATTTCACTGAGTGAACACCAGATGCAATATTTTCACGAGTGGCGTAGCCACGAGTGAAAATATAATAGCTGGTGTTCACGAATGAAATATATTTCAATCTTATATGTAAAACAAATAAATTTTCTTTTTATTTAATGCTTTTTAAGTGAGTTTAAGTATCTGATTACTGATTTTGCCGCGTAACGTCGCGCATTCTACTTTGTGACGTCATTTCATCATGGCGTCACGTCATCAATTTTGAAATATAGTTCTGTTAAATTTCTCTAATTTTGATACATTTTTTAACATGATGTATGATGACATCGACTTTCTTTTCCTAAAGAAACAAAATTTACGTATGACGGCATTTATTTCTGTCTGTTATTCCATTTAGTTATGATTTTCTTTTCATCCGCATTCAGATATAGTCCGGCTACAGTGAAAATTATATTTTATAAATTTCACTAGTGGTTTATCGGAATATAATCATCTGATATATTACAATTAAACATCGGAAAGCATGAAATAAGTGTATATAATTGACAATGTTTCAAAAGTCATTTAAAACTTTACATTATTGAAAACTTTATCATATTAGATATGACGCCTAATAAAAAGGGGCGACAATCCTTATATAAAATTCACTAAGTTTATACGAATTATCTTTCCATTAAGTACTCGTATAAGGTTTGTTTATTGTATTAAAAATGATTTTTACCGATATTTTTCTTCAGTCTTAAGACATGACATTGTGACTTATCGCATTCTGGGCAGTTATATTTGATAATGGAAACAAATTTTAAGACCAAATACTGAATTATTATTAGTAGTACTGAAGCATTATAAAAAGATTTGTCGGTCTGTCGGAGAATTGACACATCTGGAAAAATACAATTTCCATAGAGACACGTGTACACAATAATTCTTTTTATCGTTTGCTTCTATATCCCAACTACACAATATCAAATTTGGTTTTACGGCCAATGGTACTTAATACACCGTCTTACAAGCTTACTTATTTACTCATTAATCACGGCGATGTTGCAAGTCTCATAGGATCGTTTGTATAATAATAAGCTAGCAAACTTTAATAAAAACACCTTATACATGTTCAGTTTTATTGTTTGCTGTTTCGTTTCGTTTAATCTGTCAGGTGTTATCATTACAGATTTTATTGTTCATAATTTCATCTGTGAAGTCCGACACTTCCTGTCAATCATGCATGTCTAATTCCATGTTGTGTAGTATGATGTTTTATTTTATTTTGATATGTTCTGTTCTGTTCCTTAGTGATCAGAAATCAAGCCATGGAAAATTCTATCACGATGTAATGATGATTATACATTATCGGAAAGGTCACAAATGACATGTTTTTATGAGTTATGTCTTTAGTGAAAATATATTTCATTATTAAGGTATATTGCATTCAATTATTTGACTTTTGGTACAATTGTGACAAAATTTAGCGAAACGGTAATCTTATTAAGTGCAAAAAGGTGTCCTCGGTAAAACATAATGTAAACAAGGGAAACAAATGTAAAGTACATTTAGAGCGTAAATTATTTTTGTCTCCCTTTCTAAACAGTCAACGCTTTTACTATTTTATTTCCGTACAGGATATATCAAAGTCGGTATACGAAATCATTGAATCATTTATTGCGAGTTTATACAATTCAATGTGAGCACAAGCATCCACTGTATGATTTATTGCAAATATAGTAATTTCAACTTGTTTGATTTTTTGTCAACTTGTTTGAATATTTTGCTAGCAAAGGACGTTTATAAATACGTTTACACACTGTGTACATAGTAAAGATGAAACTTAACTTTATTTGACCTTTATTCAGAATATTCATATCGACCTGTATATTATAAATGCAAGGGGTGTAAGGAAATTTAATTGGTACAATTTGCAGGGTATTCCTACTGTAAAATAATTTCCCCTGCATTATAAATTGTTAATCATGCGGAAATTAGTGTAATAGTTTGAAAAGTTACCCATGCATTTATACATAACTGTCAGTAAAGATGGTGTGTTAATATATATAACGTACATGTAGTAAACCATTTGGTCTATTGCCTCAAGTAGATCTGAATTAAGTGTCTATAAAGTGGACAAGGAGTTTGTAAATATCGATTTGTGTATTGACAATAAAATGTACATGTATGTATGTAAATATTTGAAAGTTACCATCATAATAGTACGGACTTATATACTAAAGCTATAAACGGATAATTCATTACAAGGAAGTCAAGTTTGACGGTATAACAATGAAAGCCTTTAATTTATACAATTTATTCTATTTCATGATAGTGTCACACATATGCGTGTTGAATACCGTTACTTGTAAAACGAATAGTTTAAGAATAGGTGCATTCAATGTTCAAATCTTCGGAGCCAGTAAAATGAAGGAAGTAAATGTTGTCGAGGTGCTGGTAGATATCATTGTAAAGTATGATATAATCCTTATTCAAGAAATACGTGACGCATCAGGCGACGCAATCCTAAAGCTTCTGGACAAAGTGAATGAAAACAGCGGAGGAAATCCGTTTACGATGAAAATTAGTCCCCGGCTAGGGCGTAGTAATAGTAAAGAACAATACGCCTTTCTATACAGGGAGAACTCAGGCTTACAGGTGGACAGAGAATACGTGTATGATGACGGAGATGAAAACCTGAACTCAGATGGCGTAACGGTGGATACATTTGAAAGAGAGCCATACATCGTCTCATTTACGTCTACCTCGACAAAGTTAAAACGATTTGTTTTGGCCGGGTTACACATCTCGCCGTCAGAGGCAGTCAAAGAATTGCAAGCTCTAAAGAAAGTGTTTGATGACATTAAAACAAATCTAAACATTGAAGATATAATGATAATGGGAGACTTCAATGCAGACTGCAGTTATGTCCCTAATTATAAATGGGAAACAATTCTCATTAAATCTAATCCTTCTTACACATGGTGGATTGGCGACGAGTCTGATACAACCGTCGCTAATACTAATTGTGCTTATGACAGATTCATATCTGTAGGTTCTGGATTTGAAACAGGCGTGGTCAATGGCAGTGCAAAGGTTTTTAAGTTCGATACGGAATTTCAGTTGAATCAATCGTTTTCTCTTGACGTAAGCGATCATTATCCAATAGAATTTGAGCTTCAATCGGACTCGGATACAAGCAGTGCCACAAGCGACAGTTTACATTATCATCTACTTATGATAATGTTATTTTATATCATTAATCTTAACTTTTGTTAATGAACTTTGAAACTATCTATTTCTGTATGTATTTCTATATTTTTATAAATTGTGATATTACATAAATAAAGGGCTTTCACAAAAACATCGGGATCTTCTATAATCGCATCTGTACTGTCAAAATCTTCAAGGATTGTCAAGAAAAGAAACATTTCAAAAAGCAAAGTTTATTTACTTTAAAAGCAACCGTAGCAGACAATCATTTCTGTTAGGTCGTCCTTAGATTTTTACTTATTTTGAACAAAGTTATTTACTATATTCCAAACGATAGCAGCGTCACTTAACACATTAACTATACCTGAACATTCTGAAAAAAATGTAGTTGCAGAAATGATAAGCAAACATTTCTCTTGAGAGACGTTTTAATTTGAGTTTAACGTATTCTTTAATTTCTTAAGCTAGCGTGATAACAAGGGTTCATATGAGGGTTGTTGAATAAACAAAAATACTATATTTAAACTTTGGAAATCACTGCCAGATAGCTATGAATGAAATTAAAATAAATAATAGGACGACACGAGGTCTATTATTATCTATGCTAATACTGTAGATATTTAGCCGGAAATTTATAATTGTAAATCATCATAATTTGTGATAATGTACTATATATTCCCCTGTCAAAATGAGTAATGAGGTAATTCCATCATTCGAGCGATACAGAAATTGAAAACGAAAAGGATTCATCACAATTAAACCTGCAAAGCCGATAAAATTGTAACTTGAAGTTACTTGTTTGTTTATTAAGGTTATAAATTGACGAGAAATGCATAAATCAAACAAATTGCATATTTCTATGTTATATCTCAGTCAACCTTTTTGAAAAAATAAAACTTCAAATTTTACAAAACAAAATTGCCCTCATATTACAACTCACGATTGTATGAGCTTTAAACGTCTTCCATAGCTATCAGCACGATTTGCACATATTTTATTTGAGTGTAAGTAGATATTAAATACAGACAATAAAGTCAGACTCTTATAGAAAACTAATCAACATATTCAAATTTTAAATATTTTATGTGTATAAATTAATCAAAGATGAATTTTCCTAAATATACATTTTTTTACTTTTCAAGTCAGACCTTACATTATTACATCATTACATCATTACTTCAATCATTAAGTTTACATAAAATTTCAAAAATCCAAAATATTTTTTTTCTTCTTTTTAAATTTCGTATCAAAATATAATAAATTATTATTTTGAATCGAAATAAAAAGAAGGGAAATAATAATCACAATCTGAGTGACATTAGATATAACATAAACAACTATAAAATATTAACAAAGACGTGGAAACAACCTGCTACACTAATTTTAATACTTAAATAAAAAAAGTGATACCCAAGTGTCATATCATCACTTTACTAGCATTTGTAATGCTAGGATTATATGTTTTTAAAATGTATAAATATGATGATGAAAGTATAATTTCAATTCAAATATGTTAATAAAATAATACAGATGAAAGATATAACCACATATTCAATTTTGTTAATATTCACGATAATTAAATCATTAATCAATACCAAACAATACATAATTATGCAAACATATTTTTCCAGATTGGAATGGAACATTCGGAACCTTTTTGTATGGGATTATTGAAACTGTTTGTGTCCGGGTTACTTTGCACAACGTTTCAATAAAATTGACATACGTATCTTCATCTTAAGTACTGCAGGAAATTGCTCAATTCACATCATAAAGCGATTACAATAGCTCGTTTAACGCAACAGGAAAACTTAACTGGGAGAAATTCAACTGAAATGGGAACCTCAAATACCATCGAGCATGTTTCTACATGTTAGGTCTGTTTAAACTATTATTGAGCAACATTTATTCACAATTTACAGATGAAAATATTTGTTCATCAGCTTAAATTACAAGATGTTAATAAATTGTTAGTTAGTCCAAGATCAAATACTACAAGAATGTCGAACGACACATATACCCCCCTTTCTAGCCACTGACTCACATAATTGGTAATTTTATTACAGAAACTTGCCAAAAATGGGTACATGGAAGTGTTCAATTATGGAAAAATCAACGGAAACCATTTTGACATTTAAGGCCCATGTGACATTGACCTTTGACCTAATGACCCCTAAATCAATAGAGGTCATCTACTACTTATGACCAATAACTAGGTGAAATATGAAGACTTTGTGATGAATACTTTTTCAAGATAATCAGCGGAAACCCTTTTGACATTTAAGGCCCCTGTGACCTTGACCTTTGACCTAGTGACCCCAAAATCAATAGGGGTCATCTACTAGTTATGACCAATCACTATGTGAAATATGAAGACTTTGTGATACATACTTTTCAAGATAATCAGCGGAAACCATTTTGACATTTTAAGGTCCCTGTGACCTTGACCTTTGACCTAGTGACCCCAAAATCAAAAGGGGTCATCTACTAGTGATGACCAATCACTATGTGAAATATGAAGACTTTGTGATACATACTTTTCAAGATAATCAGCGGAAACCATTTTGACATTTAAGGCCCCTGCGACCTTGACCTTTGACCTAGTGACCCCAAAATCAATAGGGGTCATCTACTAGTCATGACCAATCACTGTGTCAAATATGAAGACTTTGTGATACATACTTTTCAAGATAATCAGCGGAAACCATTTTGACATTTAAAGCCCATGTGACATTGACCTTTGACCTAGTGACCCCAAAATCAATAGGGGTCATCTACTAGTTATGGCCAACCACTGTGTGAAATATGAAGACTTTGTGATACATACTTTTCAAGATAATCAGCGGAAACCATTTTGACATTTAAGGCCCCTGTGACCTTGACCTTTGACCTAGTGACCCCAAAATCAATAGGGGTCATCTACTAGTTATGACCAATCACTATGTGAAATATGAAGACTTTGTGATACATACTTTTCAAGATAATCAGCGGAAACCATTTTGACATTTTAAGGTCCCTGTGACCTTGACCTTTGACCTAGTGACCCCAAAATCAAAAGAGGTCATCTACTAGTGATGACAATAACTAGGTGAAATATGAAGACTTTGTGATACATACTTTTCAAGATAATCAGCGGAAACCATTTTGAACATTTAAGGCCCCTGTGACCTTGACCTTTGACCTAGTGACCCCAAAATCAATAGGGGTCATCTACTAGTCATGACCAATCACTATGTTAAATATTAAAGACTTTGTGATACATACTTTTCAAGATAATCAGCGGAAACCATTTTGACATTTAAAGCCCATGTGACATTGACCTTTGACCTAGTGACCCAAAATCAATAGGGGTCATCTACTAGTTATGACCAACCACTGTGTGAAATATGAAGACTTTGTGATACATACTTTTCAAGATAATCAGCGGAAACCATTTTGACATTTAAGGTCCCTGTGACCTTGACCTTTGACCTAGTGACACCAAAATCAATAGGGATCATCTACTAGTCATGACCAATCACTATGTGAAATATGAAGACTTTGTGATACATACTTTTTAAGATAATCAGCGGAAACCATTTTGACATTTAAGGCTTTTGTGACCTTGACCTTTGACCTAGTGACCCCAAAATCAAAAGGAATCATCTACTAGTGATGACCAATCACTGTGTGAAATATGAAGACTTTGTGATACATACTTTTCAAGATTATCAGCGGGAACCATTTTGACATTTAAGGCCCCTTTGACCTTCACCTTTGACCTAGTGACCCCAAAATCAATAGGGGTCATCTACTAGTGATGACCAATAACTAGGTGAAATATGAAGACTTTGTGATACATACTTTTCAAGATAATCAGCGGAAACCATTTTGACATTTAAAGCCCCTGTGACCTTGACCTTTGACCTAGTGACCCCAAACTCAATAGGGGTCATCTACTAGTCATGACCAATCACTATGTTAAATATGAAGACTTTGTGATAAATACTTTTCAAGATAATCAGCGGAAACCATGTGGTCTACCGACAGACCGACGGACGGACCGACGGACCGACAGACAGACAGACAGACAGACCGACCAACATTAGCAAAACAATATACCCCCTCTTCTTCGAAGGGGGGGGCATAAAAATACTAAACTAATAACAGTAATTTCAATTATAAAAACTAATCAATAAATAAATTTTCATACGCAACAAAGAGAATGATAAAAATAAAAGTTCAATTTTGAGCCAGACAAGGAACATGGAAGTAACAGATGCGATTTATTTAATAAATTAGGCAACAAATATGCATTATCCGAAATTGAAAAGTGATTAAAAAAACAACAACGTTAATGAATATACTATGAAAAGAAGATGAACCAAGACAGATGTTTCATATATAAAGTACATTTGCATTACCCAATATATACCGGTCAATGCTATATTTGGAAATATGTGTATATTTCTAAAGTTAATATTTGCAAACACACCGTACGATTAAATTCATATATGAGACAGGTTATAGTACATCTTTGTTTTATGAAACAAAAAAAAGTATGATGAAGCGAAAATTCAAAGCACCTTTCTTCTATTCCAGACATATTATTGTTTTACAAATTTTTTAATGAGAATCAGTAAAACACAACATTCTTTCAACTATTCCGCATATGGCACGTAATCAGTATAAAGAAGTCCATATTTGGCCACAAGATAGACGTTCTTATGTATAAAACGACATTATTATTTCTGGGAGATAAGTCAGTATATAGCCTCGAGATAAGGATAAGGTCACATGTGCCCTATTAAGAAGTGCATATTAGACCATGCATATCCATGAGATGAATCCATATGTGACAAGAAAATGAGTTCATGTATAGTCAGGAGATGGGTCAGTGTACGACCATTAGATGGCTCTATGTGTGACCAGAAGATAAGTCCATGTACGGCCAGGAGATGGGTATATGTATGACTGTTAGATAAGTCTATGTACTACCAGGAGACCATTCTATGTATGGCCGTTAGATAAGTCTATGTACCACCAGAAAACTGGTCTATGTATGACCGTGTGATAAGTGCATGTAGGACCATGAAATGGCTCTATGTATGAACGCAAGACAATTTATGTACAACCAGGAGATGGCTCTATGTATGACCGTAAGATAAGTCCATGTATGACCATGAGGCGGGTCTATGTATGACCTTAGGATAAGTGCATGTACGACAATACGACGGGTCCACGTATGATCAGAAGATGGGTATATTTATGATAAGTATATAGGTCAATATATTTACACATGTTTCTTGTTTCGCCCGCCGATAAGAGCTAAACTTCGGGATTTGTGGAAGGTATCGAACACAACTTATCAAAGTGTCTAGAAAGAACAAAAGAGTTAATATTAAAATTGCGTTTTGTCTCCTTCGCAGTTTGTCTAGCCAAAACTAGCCTATTTAATACACTCGTCCTCCGCAAAGATTGCATCGGCCATTGTCTCTCTGAAAAGTAATACAGAAAACTTAATGATCTTAAGTTCAACAAAACGCACAGCAATATGTTAAAGATTAAATAATTCAGCAAATATCTTTAATTGAAGAAACTAAGATCCTGTGATGCTAACAAACTTTAAATCATCCTGTTTTGCTATGTAAACGAAAAAAAGATTGAATAAAGATGTTGAAGCAATGCGATTATTATGATAAAAACTATTATAAATACGACATTGTAAATTATTAGATAATTATACATTTAAACAGAAAGCAAAAATGAAATTGCAAACGAATAACTTATAAATGTATGTATAAAGTTATCGCTACCTATGTTGTATGAAGCATACTAATAAAAATAAAACAACGAATAGGCTGCTTTTGGTATTGTCGTACTTAGTGCATTTCTTAAAGCTACAAGACTTGTTTGTATGCGTCCAGTTAGTTTTATTACAAACAAAGTCGTTACAATCGTTGAATTTAATTTTATATTCACCAAGTTTCAATCCGCTATTTGTATTCTTTGTACCATCTCTTTTTGAAAGTAAATATGGACTCGAGGATGAATAATTTACTTTTCTAATCCGAACACTTGTCTGTGAGGAGAGGGCTTAAATGTAAAGTTACCATATCTTATGTAAATGATTATCATAATGTCATATCAAAATATGTGCCAGTTGGAAAATTAACAGTACAAAATATATCACTGGCAGTGCATCCCCAGCAACCTTCACATGTACTTCCTTAAATACTTTACTTTTTAAATTCCAACACGCCATTCAATATTGTTTAAAAATGTAGTTTTAAGCGCATTTGCCATTAATATCTTAATGTAGTTTTAAGCGCATTTGCCATTAATATCTTATTTATTGAATTCTTACTTTGAATGATAGAAAAAATGATACGAGACACACCTAATGGCACCCTTGGTCGCTCCGGTCTAAATAGAGCGCCAATATGTATCTTTGGCACAATACAGGGTTGGTTAAAACGTCTTCTTTGAAAAACTGAACCATTAGAAAAGCTAGGTCTTGATGGATATTTAATTGACCGACTTTGTACACATATTTTCTTTTCGTAGTCAACAGCATCATGTTCATATGTTTTGCACTTGACGCCTATAATTCAAAGAATATAGTATTTAACATTCATCTAAGTTTTGATGTGCTTTTCTTTCATTTAAATTTAGGTAACGATGCTTAATCTTTCAAAACAAACTGTTAGATTGTCTTTTAAAATTATCATCATTAACATTAATTTGTTGAAAAAATATAATTTTAAAATAACATTAATGTACATCTAAATGTCTGATTACTATCATTAACAGAAGATGATCCTGAATGCCAACTGTGTATGCCTTCGTCTTCAAATTCTTGTATTTCAGGAACTCCATTGATAGACGTTGCTTCTTCAGATATAGATAAAAATCCACTCTCGGTTTCCCTAGAAGATTCATTACATATCTGTCTGTGAAATATAAAAACAGACTAGTAAAATAAAAGTAACGAAATAAATCTTATACGGACATATTTATTTGTTTGATTTTAAGTTGCGCTGACGCTGTATATACGAAGATTATCCAGCACTACTGATGAGGGAAGATCTCGGGAGCCCCTTCGTGCATTATTTCAGACTCAAAAAGGCACTTGAGTAGAACCACCAAGCTTTCATGAGCTAGATGAATTGCTCCATTACATGTTAGATTCCTAAACCCTGATGGGATTCGTACCAACTGCAATGTGAGGCAAGTGATTAGATGTCGGCTACTTTAACCACTTAGTCACGGAGGGACCTAACAAGGTATGCTGCTGCTTGTGATGTCAGAGCAGGTACCCGATGTAACTTATAACATATACATGTTTACTCATTAATAAAAGATCAGTCGTTAAGAAATCAAAAGCATACCTTTTAAATGTTTTAAAGGGTTTATCGTCCCTGCGTTCAAAGTTTTTCAAACTTGGTTCTGTCTTGTCTTCATAAATATCTACCGAAACTGGATGTGCTCCATCTAAATCAAAGCTCTTTACGTCTTGACCTACAACTTTGAAAACAATATTCTGTCACATTATTTTTAGATCAAACGTGCTTTATCAAATATAGCAATCGAAAACAATATGTATTTGTATTAACACTTTCGAAGTCTTTTCCCTAATATTATACACATGAATATTGTTTTGGTATGTATGACATAAACAAATTAACAAATGTCAGCAGATATCAATATTTGTAGATATACTTACATTTAAAGTCTGTCAAGTCAAAGTGTATTTCCATCTGGCTATGAAATACGCATTTTTCTTCATATGTTTGATGTGACAGTCTAGGACATCTATACTCTTTTGATAGCGAGCCTGAAATATAAATATGTGTATGGGAAGTAAACTCTTAATTGTGGTCATTATATCCATTAAAAGAGTGCTCAATCAAAATTTATTCTACTAAAACCCCGAGTGATGTTTTAAAATTCATCAAAAAATATTGGTTTAAAAACCGATATTAACATTGAGTATTAAATGTCAAGTACCTGCTTTTATTTCATCGACGATGCGTTCATATCCACTTCTTCGCATTGCTATCAACACTTCATCCATGGTGTCAACGGATAATCTATTAATAAAAAACTGTGCTCTTTCTCGGCGACTTGTCACTTCTTCAAAATCATCAAAACGTAATTTTCGTGCTGTCACTATCGATATCCTTTGTTTCAAATGAAGAGGATCAATTTCTTCAACAATATGATCGTTCATAATATTAACAGCTTGAAGATCTAGAACAAATAATACAAAAGTCGATTTAAGAAGTAAAATTAGATAAGTAGTTCAACAAAAGTTCATTGAACCAGTAAACACATGAAACATGGACGTACCTTAAACAATCATGAGAAATTACAACTGATCATTACAAATGAAGAATTTGTAAAATTGTTAATCTTTTTGTGATAAAAATGAATAAAGTTCAGCAACTTTACCTCTTTCCGATGATTCTATGCTGTGTTTACCAGACACAATCACATCCCAAATGTATTTTTGTGATTCTTTTAGCTTATTTAAAAACCACGTTATATCGTTTTCCTCTCTAAGATAACGGAGAAACAATCCAACTCTTTCTTCTCTAACCTTGGATTCAAATAGTTCAGTTTTTAACTTGTTTGAAGTGTTTGCTTCTTTTTGAAAACACGACAAATGGAAAAATCTTATGTCTAACTCATCCAGAAGATAATCTTCGTGCTTCCATATATCTTCTTTGTCTAACTGCATCATTCTTGATTGGTCATCTAAATGATTTGAACTATTCCAGATAAATGATTTAACATACTTTTGAATATTTCTGTCATTTAAAAAATGGTATTTATACAAATTTTTCGTTAGTTAAACAAAAAAAAATAGAAAACAATCTATGTAAATGTACGAGGGCATACAAAAGAGCGGCTATGAATCTGTATAGAAGCTCCGTTTATAAATTCTTTCATAATCAGATAGATGAATAAAAAATCAATTAATTTGTGTATGACGTAAAAGGAATACGTCTCCGAAGTGCAGTTATTGTTTCAGACATAGTGTTCAGTTTGAAAAAGTATTTACTGATTTTAGTTTTACTGATCATTGTTACATCATTCTTGCTCAGATGATATACATGAGCAATGGCATGAGAGTCCTTTCCCATTTCAAAAGTTGTCAATTTAACGGATTTTCATAGTAATTGCCATAAATCATAAGTATGAATATTTATATATAAGGATAACAAAAACAATAAAAGATCATAAACCAACCTTTTAATATTGTCTTGATAACATCAGGACTCATAGACCTCTGTATGTATTTTTGTAAGATACAAAAGTATATTTTTGGAGTATCCCTTTGAAGAAGGTAATCCAATAGATAGTCGATCCGCTTTTTAGGGACTGATCGCCGCATGAAAGACTCAAACTGTTCATACCCAGGTAGCTTAAGTTGGCACATATTTTCCAAAACATCATCAATATCTTGTATGTTTTCTTGAATCAGATTGTAGTTACAGAGTATGCTGTTCCGATTTAGTGTGCAAAGACAGTCTGAAAAGCAATTGTTTAATAGTTTTTAGAGATATCAAAATTTTAATATTACACATACCAATATCAACATTGTTTTTGGTTATGAATTACATAGATAACAAGATCGTTATATTACGCTTAAAACTGAGATAAACTCGATGTGCGTTCTTTACCATGACAAAGTATAGACAGGTCACATCGACATATCTATTTTGTACATGAAATAAGCTGCTAAAAAGTTTACTTACCATGTTCTTGTTGTGCGCACTGTTCATTTCTCCTTTCATATACATGAATTTTTATTTGCATCTTTGTCCCTTGCATTTTCTTCATTTGTTTCAAGTCTTCTTTATCAAGAAGTGAAATTATCCATTGCTTTGCCTTGCCATCTTCACATGCTTTGATAATTCGGGAAAGTGAGTCAGAACCCTTCGTCCTTAATTGAATTACAACTGAGGCAATTGTTAATTTTTCAAAACTGCATATACATTCCTCGATCATGTTTTCGAGCCAGTTTTTATATTTAGATTGGTCGGAATAGAAATTATGGACACAATTGCGTTCTATCTGCCGAAAATCACAATTTCCTCTTTTTCCTTTAAGATGACATCTCACTTGCACCAAGGAATCAAGTTTCACTAGCGGCACTAAAGTGATAATAAAATTGCAATAAAACTGTGATAAATGAAAAAAATGTATGTACAGTGGTGTAGATGTATTTACAAAGAACAACATTCATGCAAATCATAAAAACAGGAAATATCATTAAAATATTATTAAAATTACCATTTGAAGAAATATCATTAAAAATATGATTAAAATTATTACCGTTCGTAGGGTTCCGGTGTGATCCATTCTCGTATTCTTCAAAGATTTTTGGATAAAAATTGATCATTGGAAGAATAAGCTTTCTAAGACAAATCTCATTATTTGTAGACCTGACAGCCAGTTTCACTTTATTCATATAAAATGAGATCCTGTCCCTCCTAAATGGATGTTGTGATATGTCCTCATGTTCGTCAAAAGTTATAGCTCCCTCAGTTATAAGATCATCAATGAAGTTTCTAGGGTCAACGTTTTCAAAAATACAACTCTCCATTTCGTGAATGAAACCTTTCAATTGTGCATTTGGTATAGTGTCTTTTACATTGAGTTCTGTAACAATATCAACAGATAGAAAAGTTCTGAACGGGTTACGTTTTTATGAATTATTTTATGCAACAAATCTTCATAACAAAATAGATATTTATTTCTCCTAAAGTATAATTATATGATATATTTAATATTTTATGAACTACATTATGATACACAAACAAAAGATTGATGAAAAGACAGGAAAAAAAAACATCTCGTTAAAATAAATATTTCCTTTGGAACAATGCTTATTTAGAAACCTGAAAAAGGTTCTGTTATTTTGTCTACTACATAGCCTTGGTTTGTGCGTATAAGAGACTTCTCAAACTGCTTCAAAATCTTATCGTTGTTCCATTTAGCAATCTTAAACACATGCTTCACAAGAATATCAACCCTCCTTCTTCTGTTTGTAGCTGCATTACACTTCTCCAATATTTCGTCGTCTATTACTTCCAATTCATACAGATAATCTTCAACTTCCTTTGGATCTATCTCAGACTTGAGAAATTTGTAGTGAACGCAGAGTGCCTCGATTGTAATTTTCTGAAAGAAAAATATGTAAGTTTAAATATATAAATCAACCCTAGGTTCAATTAAAAAATATATTGTTTTATTTAAAAACAAACACAACGTTTCGACTCAAAAGTCTTCACCAGGTGTATTTGTTTACAGGAATTGTTTTAAATGAAACAGACAAAGAAATATAGCAATTAGGACTTAAGATTAAAAAGTAAGATTTCTCTTTACTGCCGTTGTATAAGCGTAAATGGTAAATGTATGTTTTCAGTTAGTAGCACATGACTCATGGTTTCCGTAGCCATCTTTGCATGATCAATGTTTGGAAGCAGAAACCAAATCAGATACCTCAATCTTAATAAACATTCTATGTCAAGAAATGACAAATGTTAAGAAAGGTATTGAACTATATCTTCCTATGGATGAATATAGATTTTAGTGTTATATAATAGATATAATTCAAACTTTTGCTTCTAATATCTACCTACATTTTGTTTGTATGATGATTCAAAAGTATTTGAAGAGCCCAGTTCAGAATAATAATCTGAAATAATAATTAGTTATTATGCTATTATTATCATAAACTGTAAAATACAATGACATAAACTGTAGTCTCTTGCTAGATACACAAGTCTGCTCTTATATCTAAATGATCCTTTACTACCGACTTCACAATTTATTTAGTAATCAATAACGCATTTTGTACAGTAAAATTAAAATGAATTTTAAATTCTTCTTAACAATGTCATTTTATAAGTGTTACATATAAATATGATCTTAAAATTTACTTACCACCATGAGATGTACCAACGCGAGATGAATAACCACTGTCGGCTGAAAATAATGTTATCAAAGCTAAAGCTATTTATATTTGAAATTAAGCAAATTGTATACATTTAAAGGGTGTAAAGCGGTAGCTAAAATTAATACTTCTTTACTACAAAAAAATATTAAATGGTTATGTTCTTTCGCTACCCAGAGATATGTTTAACCTAAATATTTTAATGTCTTCGTTTAACGCACATGAACTATATGGGGTATCAGAATGACAATATACTGCTAATGTCAGTAGATTTAGCGATATTTCTATTCTTTTTCTTAATGTAAAATGTTAACAAAGTTTACAAAGAAATATTTTACCCGTTACATGCTGACAATTTTAGCGTTATATACTTGAATTTAATAACTATTAGAGCTTTTATGAGCACGTCTTCTTGAATAACATTAACAAATTAACATTTTCAGAAGCAGTTGGTTCGTAGATAAGATCGTTTCCGTTCCTTACCTAGCGAAACGTAGCGGAGCGCAAGTTACAATATGATCTTACTGAGATTTACACATTGTCAATAGTAAAAAACATAGTAGTATTGTAGGTTGTTTTTTTGTTCTGATTGATTTTTAATTATTATATATGTACGCATACATTTGATAACTACAAGGCAGTTAATGTTATTCAAACTTATTGACGGTATTATTATGTGTTACATACCATTGCGATTGTAGCAGTCTGATCTTGGCGCATATGTGTTTCGATGTGATTGTTCTGGACTATAAAATCCTGACTGTATTCTGAAGCTGACAAGGACGAACGAATTTCATAACCTACCAAGTTTTAATCCATACATAATAAAGTATATATATTTTTTAAAAGATTGATTAATATGTGTTTCTCATTCGGTTCCACTAGATTAATTATGTACATTTCATAAAAGGTTAGCGTGATAGTAAGCGTTTATTTTTCATTTATCCGTTTAAAAGATAAAAGTGCTTCAATGCATTTTGAACGATTTCCCATAATTATTGAACAAGCTATAAGCTTAGACGAAAGAATGTGAGATAAAAAAAAAGAACAGGACCCAATACAAGTCAGTAACATGGAGAGGTCAACTGTTGTATGAAGGCAACATTGAAATTCTGTTTGTCTGATACTGATACTTTGTTATAATGATATGTAATTTCAGTGATTTACTTACTCCAGATAACACTTGTGTTACTTGTATTAACTTGTAAAGCTTTTTCAAGTGTCCTTTTATGTTTCGCTTCGTTCTATTAGTATGCATTTACGGAATAGTTTTGATATTTCAGTGAAATGTTTAAAAAATTGTGGTCTCAATACAAAACAGACAGAAAATACATCTCCATAAGGCTAAGAATTAAGTGATATAAAAATAATAATTTAATACATAATATAATTTTTATCTCTTAATTTCGTAATTAAAGCGGCGGGAAAGGATTTTTTCATATACATTGCCTTTGCTTTTGCGTTTGAATACAATATACATATATTTAATATTTACAAAATTAACCTAAAGGAAGTTCAATTGAATAGTCAAATTATATTACATTCTGATCTTATTTGTAATTAAAATGTTTTTTTTCCCGTCAGGTGCTATCATCAAAATTAAATTTATGATAAATTTATAAACGTTGTGTATGAAGGTTTCCAATATCAAACATTTTCCTATTTGAAAAGATTAAAGCCCTCAGAATTTAATTTTTTTTCAAACAGTTGACCAAAAATACTCGAATTTGTAATATGTTAAACGCTTACATTGCAGTTAAATCTCTCACACTGTCCATTGTGACCTTCACATCAGTCTTTACCAGACATCATCTTTTGTAACAAAACAAATAACATTAATCTTAAACAGTATGAGCTTCCATTTTGACAGTTATTATATTTTAAGAAAGTGACCTAATAATTTTCTGAAAAGTGACGTGTTTTATCGACATAACAGGTTCTTCTCTATTTCTTTCTAATTTTGGAACACATTAAAAGTAGATATACGTGTCCTCTGAGAAGAGCCTTTTAAGTGAATATGAAAAACATAACAAACATTAGAACAATGAAAATACATGTATGTTAACATTTTTATAAGGTAAAAGCAAATTTTTGAGATATTATAAGTAAACTGCTTCAGACAATTTCAAACTTAATCATAGCCTAATAAGTTGAAAACATTACAGCGACTATACGCTTAAACTGATATTAAGTTCTAACGTGATAACGTCATGTCAGTATTTCATTGTGCTCTAAAGTATTAACAACTAGATAAAAAATATCTTTCCACCCGCCCGTCATACTTTAACCCGTGTTTGCACCAAAAAGGCTCTAATTAAATATAGAATTTCACATACGTTTATAATTTGAACGTTACATGATAATGTATCCGTTATTCACTTTTAATGTCATGAAATGACAGGTTAACTTCACAACAGACAACACTATTGTGAATAACCAGTGTAAACAGATCATAGAGAATATATATGAGGACATGTTAAAATATAAGGGAATTTCCGTAAAAATACGGGAGTGTGTTTGTTATTGTAACCATTGGTTTTATTCGATAAGCAAAACACGTCAGAGTTGGACTATTGAATATTTTTTATCTATTCATATATTTAGAATTGAAAGAATTAATAACACCTATTATAATTGACTTCAAAGGGGCAATGTAAATATAGGATTCAATAAAAAAAATGCGTATAGACTTTGTCATACTCGTTACTAGTTAGCGTTTATGTATTATTCCTTTGTACTATTTAGGGTGTCGCATTTCTCCTCTATAAAAAGAAAAATGTCATTCGTTAAGCATTCAAGAAGTTCTGTTGAATAAATAAACAATGTAAACATATAAATACCGACAGAGTTATTTAAAACAGTAATAGAATAATAATAAAATAAATAGTAATGATAATGATAGTTTTAATAATAATAAAAAATGATAGTAATAATAATAAATGAAAGATATATACTTCTTTCAATTTTATGTGTACATTCAGGTTATGATCGAGAGTAAGGACTTCTGTTAAGGTCACCACTAGAGGATATTCGTTTATTCTTTCAATATTTAAATAATAAACATATACCATGTTCAAGGGAAATATTTGCCGATTCAAATGTTATATAACGTTCCATTGTTATAATAGCTCTTTTCTTTTCGTATTAAGCTTGCAGGTTTTTTTTATATGAGACAATATTTTGATAAAAATATGTGTCACAATTTCTCAAATCATATCGGGAAAGTACAAGTGCTACATTGGAGCATGGAGTATGTTTCAAATACTGAAAGATAGAGCGAAAAAATAGCAAAAACCACTTGCGATGACCAGATTTTACAGTAAACAAATGTCGCGTGATCACCCACCCTGTTAGAAATAAGGCATTACAAATTTGTCACAAATCAAAAGTTAAATAAAAGACTGACATCTTATACGTATATGCATGCAGTACTAATTGTGAGCCTTTAACTGGTTATACAGGAACATATTCTGTTGTCAATAAGTATCTTAGCTGTCAATGGTACATAATAGTTTGCCTTTGTTGACTTAAAGAATACTTTTGATTTTCTCCATAGAAATATTTCATACATACAACTCTGGAAAAAGGGTCATTTCTCGCAAATAAATTACATGAAAATTGCACACTCGGTTTAATTGAGTCTTTACATTATGTGGCCGTCACACCATGACGTTCCAATCAGCGTTCTATGACGTTTTAAGAAACGTTGGTAGTCGCCAATGGTTGCTGGGATAGCGCCAGAAGAACGTTGTGTGAACGCCAGTGAACATCAGTAATCGCCTGGAATCGGCGTACAACGCTGGCCGGAAAAAAAGTTTTGAACATGCACAAAAGTTCTCACTCAGACCAGCGTTCTTCAACGTTTAAATCTCAAACGCTGAAGAACGTTTAAGAACGTTCATGGAACGTTTGATTAACTTTCAGATTTTAGTTTTAAAACAAACTCAAAATTAGAAGACTTTAATATTTGTGAACAAGAAATAAAAGATGTATTAACCAATTTAGTTATAAATATAGCTTCTGGGCCAGACGAAATAAGCCATAAAATGTTGAAAGAAACTTCGGAAACCTTATGTATTCCACTGTGTATACTTTTTAATCATTCGTTAAATGAAGGTAACTATCCTAGCAGTTGGAAACTTGCACACGTTATGCCTCTTTTTAAAAAGGGTAATAAAGATGAACCACCAAATTATAGACCAATTTCATTTATAAGCTGTGTTGGTAAAGTAATGGAACGCATAATTTTTAAACATATGTATAATTATCTCCATACAAATTCTTTAATATATCAAAATCAGTCTGGGTTTTTGCCAGGTCATTCTACAGAGTACCAACTTATTGATGTTATATAACCAAATTTGCAAAGCATTTGACAGCAAAGAATCTACTTGTATTATTTTTTGTGACATTTCGAAAGCATTCGATAGAGTTTGGCATTCTGGTCTCATCTTCCAAGTAAAGCAATACGGTATACAAGGGAAACTAAATACATGGTTAAAAGACTACTTAAATAACAGAACCCAAAAAGTTTTTGTATCTTCGACATTTTCTTCTTTATCAACTCTAGAAGGGGGCGTTCCTCAAGGCTCGGTACTTGGTCCTTTATTATTTTTAATTTATGTCAATGACATAGCAGACTCGCTCTTAAGTATTACTAGACTTTTCGCTGACGACAGTTCTCTTTCTGTGTCCTCAAAAAACATAACCTTTATGGAAGAAACGTTAAACAGGGATCTAGCGACAATAACAAGTTGGTCTAAGCAATGGTTAGTCAATTTCAATCCGGCAAAACCGAAGCAATGTTTTTTTCTTTCTTTAATATGATCAAACCAAAATTATTTTTCGATAATGTACAACTCAATTTTGTCGAACATCATAAACATCTTGGGGTCACATTTAGTCAAGATGGGTCTTGGCATCAACATATATCTAACATAGTATCTAAAGCCTCTAAAATACTCGGTTCCATGAAAATGCTCAAATTCAAAATTAAAAGAGAATCACTTAATAATATATATGTATCATATTAACGGCCACATTTAGAATACGCGTCTTTAGTCTGGGATAACTGTGCGCAATACGAGAAAGAAACATTAGAAAAAATTCAATATGTAGCTGCCCGTGTTGTTACAGGATTGACAAGATCAGTTACTATACAAACATTATTAACAGAAATAGGTTGGGTTTGCTTTCAGATAGGAGACATATTCAAAAATTAGTTTTAATATACAAAGGCAAAACCAATTTATTACCACTTTATTTAATACAATTATTTCCCCCATCTGTACAATATGCACATGAAAACCCATATTCTTTAAGAAACAATCAAGACTGCGCATCATTTGTCAGAAGAACAGAAATTTATTCGAAATCCGTTTTACCATCAGCACTACAACTACGGAACAAACTTCCAATTAATGTACGTGAATCAGCATCCCTCCATTCCTTTAAAGCAAACATTAAAAAAATATTTAAATCCCCATCGGTCCCTTCATTTTTCATTAAAGGTGAACGCTTCTCTACTATACAGCATACTCGTTTAAGAAACAACTGCAGTAACCTTAATTCGGATGTATATGATAATCACATTGTTTCAAGTCCATCTTGTATATGTGGAGCACACATTGAAAATTCAGAACACTATTTTTTTAAATGCAAATTATACAGTGAACAAAGAAGAACATTGTTCTTAAATACAAGATCTTTTCATCCTCTTAGTGTACGAAAACTCTTTTTTTTTGGAATAGAAGGGTGATCTGAATCCGAAAATGAAATTCTTTTTAAGGAAGTACAGACTTTTATTAAATCAAGCAAGAGATTTAATTGAATAAAATCAAATATTTTTACTGCTGAAACAGTACTTTAAGATTAAGCAGGGTTTTGTGTGATGAATATTTTTGTATTTCTTTATTTATTTATTTATTAATATTATTTTTTTTGTTTGCAGTTTTTGTAACTAATACAATAATTTTGTTATTTCATTCTATTATAATAAATTTATTCCTTTTTCTCAAAATTTGATACATAGAACACGTAATTCAAAAGCCAAAAATAACTTTAAATGGAACACTATTGACTTTTGAAACTTATACTTTATACATTTAAAATATATAAATAACTTAATTTAATCACGCTTATTATCATAATTTTATTTATTTCTATTTTATATATATACTTTTTTCTCTGTTAAATGTTCATTTGATTAATTTATATTTACATAAAAAACTTTTGTTAAAATTAGTTCATGAAAATTAGTTCCTGAAAATTACTTAAAACTGAAATTGATAATTATTTGATATCACACAACTTTATTCAAATAGTATAAACTTATTTCTGACTAACCTCAGGGAAGGGCCCACGATAATGTTGTTAGAACTTTTGGCCCAACCCTTTTTAATGTACACTTGATAATGTCTGTAAAATTATGAAATTGTATATTGTGTGTATATTTATACATTCAATAAAATATTATTAAACTAAACTGATTAACTTTCGTCGAGCATTGCACACGTTCTGCTATCGTTAGTCAGTCGTTACTCAATCACCACTTGGTTGTAACTAATCGTTTGCTTTGCAGTGAACGACTCACTGGCGACCTTTCAACTACCGCTGAACGATCTTCAATCGCACAAAACGTGTGACTAAAGGTAAACGAACGTCCTTTTGGCGTCAATTGAGCGTCATATGAGTGTCATTCGACCGTTTCACGAACGTCTATGCATATGTTAAAAGCAAGTTTCATTTGATTTTGGGTTATCGTAGAGAACACCTACTATGGAAGATCCTGAAAGTTGGAGTAGGCTTAGATGTTTGCTCTAGCCAAGCATCAAGTAGATGTACTGAACGTAAACATATCTGAACATATTGAGGGAATTCATCCGCAGAGAAGACCCCGCCCGGCACTCATCCATAGAGAAGAAGACCCCGAAGAAGACGACAGTGTTGGACTAAATCGTGAATATGAAGACGTCAATGATTTGGAAATACAAAATGTAGCTAGCAGGAGCCCTCACCCCAATCATTCTTTGTCTTTGCGTCATGATGCTGACAATTTAATCTCACGAGAGCAACTAAATTCACTATGAAATTTCCAGCGTTCTGTGCCGTTTAAGCCGTAAAAATAACACGCCATTAAGACGCTATTCTGCCGTTATTTACGCGTTAGGCACACGCTCACAACGCTCGTCAGGCATTGAGAAATAGTTCGTCCCACGTCAGTTGCACGTGAGCACACGCTTATGGGTTTCAGACAAATCTGACTTGGTCGCTATTACACGCCTCTCGTGCGTTAAACACACGCTAGTAATGCACTAGACGCACATTAATCACACGCTAGATGTGTCAACGTCATTCAAGAACGTTAACAAATTGAACGATTGAAACGTTCAGAGAGCGTTGACCAGAACGTCATGGTGTGACGGACCCTTTAAACCCATTTAAGCAATTATTGAGTTTGACCGAAGCTAATCAAAACGTTATTTAGTGTTTTCATTGTAAGAACTGTTTAACTGAATTGTTCAGTTGCCTTTTTGGTCTTCCTCGGATATATAATGTCAGTCTGGTATGTTCTCGGCGTTTATGAATATAAATTTGAGCCGTGTCACGACAAAACCAACATAATGGGTTTGCGACCAGCATAGATCCAGACCAGTCTGCGCATCCGCGCAGTCTGATCAGGATCCACGCTGTTCGCTAACATTTTCTCTACTTGCTATAGGGTTTGTAAGCGAATAGCATTGATCCTGATCAGACTGCGCGGATGTGCAGGCTGGTCTGGATCCATGCTGGTCGCATGCCCATTATGTTGATTTTGTCGTGACGCGGCTCATAACAATGTGGTGACCATCGTGTACAGCTAACATCCTCTATTGTAGAAGTCTTATGCTTGCCTTAGCTTTTAATAACCACAGGCTCAATCAAACCGGACCTGCAACATTCTCAGTTTGGTCATTTTGATCGTTCTCTTGGTATTCCGGTTTTTATTTTGTGCTATTTTACATAGTTTTGTTTATATTTTAGCTGTACTTTGTCATTGTTTGAAATGGCTGAGCAGTCTGCTCTAAAAATTAAACAAGCTTTACATTGCTTATTTAAAGGAACTCTTAACTTACATTTATGAAATCAAATGTATTATCTTTAAAACATTTTTGATAGAAACACTCTTTTTATATTGTACAGTTCAGAAACTTTGGGTATGATATCGATACATATGAATGATATAGAAAGCGTACATAGATATGCTTGCAAGGGTTATATCTAATCGTTTCATTAAAGCCATTTAATGAGGCTGTGCCGATATACTATGTGCATTTATGCTTCCGAAAGATGTTTGAAATACTTGTTTGAAAAAGTAAAACTTCCTGTGTCCTGTGAACGTTGCCATTGCCTTGTTTATCTTTATTTCCCGTTTATTTTCTCAATGTAAATGGGAAAAACTATTTTACAAAATATTATAGTTAGATATGGACATTGGGTCGGTGAAAAAATGTTTCACGGTTACATGACCAATATTTACAAATCGATAGACAAACCTGTGTCAGCAATGTAAAATTGAATATTTTTTATAGATGTTAAGCAGGACTTTGGAGAAAGAAACTTACAATTAATTAATTTTGTAGAATATCGTTGTATAAATATTGCATTAAGATGGTCATCAAATAATCCATTTAAACTGGCAGGCATTCATTTTCATATATCAAAGTGTAGTATATGTGCATTTACAATAAAATGTTGCCATACACGTATACAAACACACACGCACATATACAGGTACACGCAAAATTGGTACGCGCACACTCGCACGCAAGCACGTGTACACAGACACGCGCATGCACACACTCACTCTTGGAAACAAAATCCAATGGTAAACAGAATATATTATGGCATTTAATCATGATGATGATAATGATTAAAATGATGATTATATAATATACGTATTCAAATGTTATAGTCATTGAATGAAATACAATGAATATGTAATTTATGACGAACAAGTTCAAAATAAACACAAACAACTATAATAAATACTGCATTTAAAAAAATGAATGAATCATCAACAAAATGATGTTAATAAACAATATTTTGCCCTGACAAAAATAATAAAAATAATGGACAGATTGGTTTTATAGCATACACGCATGTTCTTAAACATTGCAAAGTAAACATGTTTAGAAACATAAATAACATTCTATGACATCTTAGTCATAATATGGTCATTATTTCGCAATTTTAAAACACAAAACAAATACATCAACAATGTAATAGACTGTCACGAACCACAGACACTTGGGGTTTGGAGCTCAAAACGCCTTTTTAATCCAAATAAAATGCATATTTGTCAATCCCAGCACATATACTGATCATATATATCCAAAAAACTTAATATAAGCCGTTTTGAAAAAATTTCATATTTCAACATCTATAATAATACACAAGATAAAAATGTTCGCCGGAAAAATTCCGCACCCCTACCGTCATAATCACCATGTATTTTATTCCACTTCCAATATTTTCACATAATCCTTTGGTCCATCGACACAGAAGATATAATTCTTCACGATGATGGTCAATTTTTAACTTCAACGGTAATATAAACAACGCAACAGCCGAAATAAACATCAATATTATCGCCGTTTTCCTTCAATGACATTATCTTTCGATAAATTCAAACGTGCCAGTCGGCTATGACCGAAGCAATCCGATTTTGTGGCCCCAGCTTTGCCGCGTGCAAAATGCGCAGCGCTTTTAAGTTTGGGAACCACATAATCGGATAGCTTCGGTCATAGCCGTCTGGTCCATTGAATTTATCGAAAGATTTTGTAGTTGGAAAAAAACGGCGATAAAATTGATGTTTGTTTCGGCTGTTGCGTTGTTTATATTACCGTTGAAGTTTAAAATTGACCATCATCGTGAAGAATTATATCTTCTGTGTCGATGGACCAAAGGATTATGTGAAAATATTGGAAATGGAATAAAATACATGGTGATTATGACGGTAGGGGTGCGGATTTTTTCCGGCGAACATTTTTATCTTGTGTATTATAATAGATGTTGAAATATGAAATTTTTTCAAAACGGCTTATATTAAGTTTTTTGGATATATATGATCAGTATATGTGCTGGGATTGACAAATATGCATTTTATTTGGATTAAAAAGGCGTTTTGAGCTCCAAACCCCAAGTATCTGTGTCACGAACTCCTGTTAAAAGGTTAGACTTGCATAAAAAAATTCTTGACAATACGTAAACATAAAAAAAGAAAATAGGAGTCTGCAATAGTGGATAAGGCGAAATGGTGTCTTGTACCGCTTACACATTTGTCTTTAGTTTGATTAAACATATGATTTTTGTGTGCACGATCATACTTATTTTCTCAAATATTAATTCCGAATGGATTATCGACCATTTTTCTAAGGTTGTAAGGCAGTTGTTATTCTTCCTGCTACCTTTTTATATTGATGGAGAGGTGCAAGAATAAGTCAAAGACAAAGTCTCACAGACGAACATAAAACAATCCTGGATCTAAATGTCGCAGAAGGTAGCAAAACGCACGTCAGCATCAAATTATAACACTGATAAACATTGACTATTGTTATCGCAAGACTGACAATGTAGTCAATGTTTTACAAACTTCAAAACTGAAGCATCAATTACATTCCTCTTCTTCGTTTGCCTTCTTCATATACAATGGCCTCTGTAAATTAAAGTAAAATTATGAAATTATTCAAAACTAGGGTAGCATTAACTACCCACTGATAATGAGATGATCCTATAGAATGCTCTCTAACTATTATAATGGGTCAGAGAGTCTCATCAAAGGTATTGTTTACAAAGCTTACTTCCACTTGAAGAGTGTGTTCACCAGCTACGATATTCGTTTAAATTTTGCAAATTAAAATACATTCAGTCATATTTAACAATCAGTTTACTTGTCACATGGTAAAAGTTGGAAAGAATTTTAGCTTTTGACAATGTGGCAGTTGTAAAACTTAAACCTTTTTAACCAGATCGGCTCCGTAAAATTACATACCATTTCTACTCTTGCCATCTTTTTATTTGGAACAATATTCTGTCTTGTAGTTTGGTATGAAAATTTCGGCGGTCGGCTTTTATCTACAATAGACCCAACAAAGCAAAATCACTCAAGGTAGAATCTTTTAGAGTAACAGAAGTGAAAATGAACCACTACGTCATACACTGTGTATATTTGGTTTCGTCGTTAAACTTGAGACAGAAATCATGTGGCACATTATGCATAAAAAACTTAAGAAAACAATTTTTTTCTATTTAATATTCTATTACACGAAAAAAGAAATTGTTCTTTAATTCTATATTAAGAACGTTAGTTTAAATAAACAAAGTGTTATTTGAACTAATTTTTTTTGGAGTTGTTGTTACTCGTCAGTTATAAGTTATTAAGTATAAAAACGACATTTGTTTGTTTTCTGTTGTGACAGATAAAATAAATAACCTCAGTTACCATCATCTCATTATATGATGACGATTTGACAGGCACTCTGTAAATTTAACGAATATATTCGCATCATCTTTTGAACAGTACCTTCATGATTGAAACAACACATTTAATATTATTCAAACGGCCTGTCGACATGTGTAAGAATATTGAAGAAAGGCATATTTATTTTCAATGGTTTAAGAGCTTCTTGCAATTGGATAAAATTCCGAGATTTTTACCACTCAATTTGAACTTATTATACTACATAATTATCATACATCCTTTCAAAATATATTGACTGAAATGCACGACTTTGTCTTATATAACGTATGTGATATATTTTTCATCATAAAGACACGATGAAATAGCATGTATTTATCAACAAAAAGAGGAGTTAAATTAATATAATAGACATAACAAATATAATCCTTATCAGAATACAATGGACATTATTTTTCAATAAATATGAGAAACATAAACAGTAATACATAATATTGTACTTGAAAGCTTTATCAGTATAGAAAAAAAAATGTAGCTGGGTATAAACACGTGAAGTAGTTTATTAATGGACTGTTGTCAAGGTCATATCGAATTTCAAAAACAGGTGGATAAAAGAGAATTTTGATATTTTACTATAAAGCGAAAAAGCTTAATATTGCATATTTAAAGTGAAAGGATCATTCTGATAAAAAAAAATCCATGATTAGTTTGTGTTCGAATGCCGTAATATAAATACATGTACATGCACCTTAAGCGTATATATTCATGTAAGATATGTCGGATATCATATATTGCATATTTCTTCTTTTAACAGTTTTACTAAATTAATGACGGAGATTTTTTCTTAGTGGATCTACTCGATAAATAAAAATGCCTTACCAACTTCACCCAAGCCAACTAAAGATGGCCGGAAAAAGCTGGTAGATTGACTTTGTTGCACTCGACCTGACTGGTACGCGATGTACCCTGTAACTGCAATAAAAAAAGAGCTTTTTGTTATATTACGTCTTTAAGAATTTCGAATTCATTTTTATAATCTTTTAAGTCGTATTTGTTAACAATATTAAACATATATTGATTACACATTTTCTTTTGTTTTGGCTTGTGAAAGTACACATATAAATTCTAATTTAAGTGATTCATTAAAAAAGAACAATATATAATTAACGTTTTCAGAAAATGGAATAAGTGCGTAAGTTAACTTTAAACATTTTCATAGGTAAAGGATGTTTTAATGAACGAATATATAAAAATTTGGTTTACGTACGCAATGAACGAGGTAAATTGCTGTTTGACTCTTGTTTAGTATCAGTAATGTCCCTTTCTCTGCACATCTTATCAGAACTAAAATGATGTATTACGGACGTAATTTTTTACGAAATTTCATTGTCAATGAGTAATCAAGCGTCCATCAGGATAATACATAATTCCTATCTTAATGACAGCTATTCCATCACACGGAAAATAATTTGAATCCTTGAAAATGATTGTTAATTTGTTTTCATTATGCCAATTAGTTGTTTCGTTTATTTAAACAATGATCTTGTACAGTTGGATTCGGTAAAACTCCTCAAACTATTTTTAATGTCGTTACGCAAATTTGTGTATGAACAGGACAGTTAAAGATAACATACACTTTTTTATCAGTAACATTTTTTTAAGCTTAGTTCAATTAGTGAACGTCATCACTTCGTATTTGTAAACATAACTCACCTTTCGCATATATATCTCTGATTTGAAGAAAGTGTCTCTCTACCTTTATGTATCAAAATAAAAATAATAGACGTATGACTTATTCGTTTATCTTGTCACAATATCAATACATTTGGAGAAATATGTATGAATTACACAGTTTTGAGAAGAATATCTTTCAATGCAGTGTAAAATCTTGAACAGTACCTTCATCATTAAAACATTGAAATTAATATTTTTCAAAAGATTTGTCGTCGACATGTGTAAGAATTATTGCAAAAAGGAATATTCAGGTTCAGTCTTTTAGCTCAATTTAATGAACTAAACAATATGAGCAAAATGCTTCTTGCCATTGCATTACATTCTGAGACTTTTACCACTCAATTTGAACTCATTTTACTCTATGCATATGCCATAAAATATTATGCATCATTTCAAAATATATTGACTGAAATACAAGAATTTGTCTAATCACGTAAATATGTGTTATATTTTTCATTAAAAAGACACAATGAAATAGCATGTATTTATCAATATTAAAGATGAGTAAATTTAATATAATATCCATAACAAAGATTATCCTTATCAGAATACGAATGGACATTATTTTTCACTAAATATAAGATAAACAAATCTTAAAACACAAACAATTATACATCTGTACTTAAAAGCTGTCCAGAATAAAATTATGTAGCTGTCAAAAACCTTGATATTATGAATAAACAAGTGAAGTATTTTATAAACGGACTTCTGTAGAGTTCAAACAGAATTTCAAAAATCTGGACGAAAGAGAGTTTTATTTTTTAACAACAAAGAGAAAAAGGTTTAATATTACGCATTTGCAGTAAAATGATAATTCTGAAAAAAAAAAACCCATCTGTGATTGGTTTGTGTTGGAATGCCGAAACAAAAATATCTTAAGCGTATATATTCATGTAAAATATATCGGATATTATACATCGCATATTTATTCTTTTAACAGTTTTACTAAATTAATGACGGACATTTTTCTTAGTGGATCAACTCGATAAATAGAAATTTCTTACCAATGGCATGCGAACTGATTAAAGATGACCGGATAAAGCTGGGATACCGACATGGTTGGCACGCGATGCCCTCTGTAATTGCATTCAAAAATGTTTTGTTTTTTTTTGTTAATTACATCATTTCATTTTGCTATTCATGATATTACAGAATTCCCCTTTGAATTCCAATTTTAAGGTACAGACAAATAATCAAGTTCTACGTAATTGAAAAAATGACAAAAGGGCGTAAATTAACTGTAAACTTATAATAAGTAAAGTATTTTTCATGTACGTATTCATGTATATAAAATTGTTGTGTTTTTTAAATCTTGTCACAATATCAATAAATTGGGAGGAATATGTATGAATTATACAGATTTGAGAAGACTATCTTATCGTACAGTGCACAATCTTAAATACTCAAATATTTTCAAATATCATGGCAATCATTTATAATTGTCCTATGGTTCGTCGTGCAGTTACGTTTCTCATTAATTCTTGTCGATTCATTAAATTTAATTGCGAAGCAAGTTTAAATACAGTACTTTGTAGAACCATTGATATACATACTGCTGGTGTCAACCATTTCCTTGCACTTTGTGTCAATGTCAAACTGGCCCTTGAAAATACGTTTTCCTTTTCCATGTCGTTCATGTAATCGAGGACAGACATACCTTTCTGATAACGACCCTACGGATAGAGTTTAGATAGCAAAAACGGTAAGAGTATTGTTATTGAACTGAATTTTACAGCTTCCATTCGATATGCGCAAAACTGTTAGAGAAATTAAATGTACTTTTTGTTTATCTTCTTCCAGAAAAAATCTTTTGTTGGTAAAAGTTTTGAGAAAGAAATCTTGTCGTACAGTGCACAATCTTAAATACTCAAATATTTGCAAATATCATGGCAATCATTTATAATTGTCCTATGGTTCGTCATGCAATTACGTTTCTCATTAATTCTTGTCGATTCATTTAATTTAATTGCGAAGCAAGTTTAAATACAATACTTTGTAGAACCATTGATATACATACTGCTGGTGTCAACCATTTCCTTGCACCTTGTGTCAATGTCAAACTGGCCCTTGAAAATACGTTTTCCTTTTCCATGTAGTTCATGTAATCGAGGACAGACATACCTTTCTGATAACGACCCTACGGATAGAGTTTAGATAGCAAAAAACGGTACGAGTATTGTTATTGAACTGAATTTTACAGCTTCCATTCGATATGCGCAAAACTGTTAGAGAAATTAAATGTACTTTTCCAGAAAAAATCTTTTGTTGGTAAAAGTTTTGAGAAAGAAATCTTGTCGTACAGTGCACAATCTAAAATACTCAAATATTTGCAAATATCATGGCCATCATTTATAATTGTCCTATGGTTCGTCATGCAATTACGGTACTCATTAATACTTGTCGATTCATTAAATTTAATTGCGAAGCAAGTTTAAATACAATACTTTGTAGAACCATTGATATACATACTGCTGGTGTCAACCATTTCCTTGCACCTTGTGTCAATGTCAAACTGGCCCTTGAAAATACGTTTTCCTTTTCCATGTAGTTCATGTAATCGAGGACAGACATATCTTTCTGATAACGACCCTACGGATAGAGTTTAGATAGCAAAAACGGTACGAGTATTGTTATTGAACTGAATTTTACAGCTTGCAAAACTGTAAGAGAAATTAAATGTACTTTTTTGTCTATCTTCTTCCAGAAAAAAATCTTTTGTTGTTAAAAGTTCTGAGAAAGAAATCTTGTTTCAAGTAAAAAGCTTCATTTTATCCAAATGATTATGGACAAATGCTCATTTTTAAACTTTAACGATTGCCTAACAATTCGCCATTAAAAGGGATGTTTTTAAACACATAACTACTTCAAATAAAAAAATAGCATTTTTATTTTGCATTTTCCTGTAAGATAATATGCAAAGAATATATTTGCGTTATCCTTATTGACCGACAACATTAATACTTTATGCTTTGGTCTTGTATCTCTAATTTTATTAGAAAAAGATAAGGCACACAAAAGAAAAATTACCAGCATCAATCTCTGAATATAAGTTTTCATACCCACAACGACGTAATGTTTTCATGAACTCATAGATGTTTGCCAAGGACAATCTATTCAACATATACTGAGTCTGACGTTTCCTGCTTGTAATGTTTCGGAACTCAATTTTCCCAAGCTTTTCGGCTGATTTCTCGTCCATGTATTGCCAAAGTAGAGTTGGATCTACCTCTTCTATTATGGTGTCATTCATTAATTTAACAGCAAGAAGATCTAAAAATTGACAAATCCGTTGATGTATTTCATATTATAACGTTTTCAACCATTCCTTTCAATGAGTTTTGTTTAATCGCAAACTCGACTGGACAGAGATTGTTAATTTGAAATACTGAAAGTTGCAACGTCTCACACGTCCCCTAAAATTGGCTTAAATATATTCAGTTTCCAACACAACTAAGCATTACAAACAATGATTCCGACGAACCATAGAAATACCGATACAGAGATGAGAATACGGAGCAACATTTTACAGCTACAACACAGAACATAACACTTGCTGTTGTGATTATAAAAATATAGATAAGCGGTGATCCATCGAAAGCAATGAAACACGTTAAAATTCATTTAAAAATCATCTTAATGTTAAATACAAGTAGAGTGATTAGATGCTTCTATTTTAGAATGGCATTTTTTAATATTAAACAAGTAATCACTTCTTTAAGGAGCTATTTAAAAGGTCCTTACTAAAGAAACTGATATATGGATACATTTATCAAGTCAATGAGCTGTGTACATTGTTTAACAACAAAATTTATATTTCGTTGCCACTTTGCAAAGTAAAGGTGTATATAAACCTAAACACTTTCAACTGTGCATTTGTCTTTCAAGAGGAAAATAAAAGTTTTTATTTAATTTAATCACAACATCAAGGTAGGTCTGAGTGTAATATAGCATAATATTAATGACTTTTATTGCACCCGCCATAAAACACTATCCTATCTTACAACAAATAAATCTTAATATATATTACAAAAACCTCACAGCCGATATCATGTTAGCAGAATATTTGATGTTTTACTCTGGGATCATATGAGAAGAGCATTATTAAAATTATATCACCACAAAAGCTACGTTTTACACTTAAAATGTGTGTACGATAATAGTTTCATACACTGGGGAACTTTTTTACATTTTAGGCTAATGAAATGAAAACACAAGTGTTGTATAATAAGCAAAAGTAAAATATACCTTCTTTGAGTTTGCTATGGCTTGTTGAGGACGCTATTGTGTCGAAAATATAGTGTTGTTTTTTCTTAACCTCTGTCCAAAACCAGGTTATATCTTCTTGAAGCTTAAGAAATTCGAGAAATTTGACTATGCGGGTTCGTCTACAGGGACATTTCTCTAATTCATCTAGAAGCATCATAGACGATTTTGTCTTCAATGTACTTAATATTGGCGTGAAACTTTGAATCTCAAGTTCTTCAGTCAAGTATTCGATATGCAAGTCAATATCCGACTTAGATGGCACTGTTTGTGTATTTCCATTTCCTAGAATTTGATATTTTATCTAGGTTATTTTTGTTGTCACTGTAACAATCATCTTTCTGTGACGTGAAAAATAAATTTTAACTCTGTAACTATGCAAAGGTAAAAGTATTTTCCTTTACACACGTTTAAATTGTCTTAAAGCTTTTTCTTGAAAAAATGGTAAAAACACAATGTTTGATAAAGGACTTACCCGACTTGGTTAAAAGCCCCACAGCAGATGGGACCTTCAATTTAATATGTTCTTCTATCAAGCAGTATGCAATTCGTGGAGCAGTTCCATCTTCCAAAAGATCTAATACTCGTATAGACAATTTTTTGTCAGTTATTCCTTTTTCATTTTGTAGTGTACTGTTTGAAGTCGTCAAACCAATTTGTTCCAACAGCTGGTTTAAAAATGTTTCATCAGCTATTATTTCCTTTAGTCTCTTTTTGTTCTCAACAACAAACTTTCTGTCTACCTTACAAAGGCAGTCTAAGTAGAAGAAAAATGTGTTGCATTAATAAGAATATATTGAATTATATATATCTGCAGAGAAGAAACGAATTACGTACTGCATGTCTGTCCCGAGAAACCATGGTGGCTGATTTCTACCATTTTGTGTCCTCGCCCCTCAAAAGCTGAAGACAAAGACGCGAAGACACGATAATATACTTACGGCACGAAACTTATAGAGTGCCGATGCGAAGATTTCTACCCACCGACACGACAATTTCACAGAAGACAACCTTTGCCTATCAAAATATTATCATTGCGCCTAAAATGAATCGTGTCGTCGTATCGGCGCCCGCAAAAGTCGACGTCGAAGGCAAAGACTCAATAAGTTAGCTTATTATTGTGTTTTTGTGTCTTTGCCTTCGATGTTTGAGGGAAGAAGACACGAAATAGCAGAAATCGGCCAACATAGGAAACGGTAACTAGGCACTGTTTTGATCCCGCTTTAAACGATTCACCTCGAGCTGAACTTTCGAGACTGTACCGATAACCTGTACAAAATTCTAATAATATCACAGTGTGTCTTAAATTATTTTTTCTGACAGGGAAATTCTTATTTCACTACTTCTTACGTTACCTATGATTCAATGCCGTTTGTAGTTATTTACTTTTATTCTTAATGTGATGAACCGTAATTTTAAGCTTATTGCCTCCAAAACGATGACTTTTTACGTTAACGCACTTGCAAAATGCTTATTGAGAGCTTGTATTACAAAGAATATTTTTCTTACCCTTTAAAGAAATTAGGCTGTTAAAGTTACCCCCTATATCCTCTGAAATTATGATTTCCAATTGAACATTGCCAAATTGCCTCAAAGCATTTAGATTGTTTTCGTCTAGCATTGAAATAAACCACTCAACCAGCTTGCCATTCCTTACTTTGGACAAGATCTTTTCTTTTGAATCATCGTCTAAAGTTAATAATTGAATCACGATGCTAGATATTTTCAGTCCTTCAAACTTGCATCTGCATTCTTCTACCATGTCGTTCAACATATCATCATGGTTTTCTTGCTCTACACTATTGTATGTGTCAACTACTTGTTTTTCAATCATGGTAAACTGCTGATTTGTGTCTGACATATTCTTGCTCCTGACATTCATTTTTATTTCTATTGCTGCACCTACAGATGAGCTTAATGCTGTAAATATATCAAAATAATTATCGAAAACTCTCTTGGATTTTGTACAACCAAAATACAACATGATAGTTTATACTAATATTTTCAAGTGTGATTGTGTTGGAAGCTATAAGCTTAATACAACACTCACGAATTCGTTTTTTAACCAACCAGTACTAAGCAATGAGTGTAAAGTTTCTTGCTCTCGGAAACAACAAATTTCCCCCGATGAGGTTTTAACCAATGCAGCCAGTAAACAGGCGTGTCAACAACTGGTCACGCCGCCACTCATGCAACAGAGTATGACAATTTTAACTGAAATTTAAAATCTCAGTTTGTTTCATAGTATTCCTTTCACTATCAGCTAATAAAATTCTATTACGTTAAAAAGAGACATAAGGAGACAAAAGTCATTGCTTTAACATATTATTCTCTACAGCATGTCAACTCTCTATTACTCACATTGACACGATCCTCTCTGCGCTTTCAACTTGTATTCTTTGTAAAGTTTCGGGCTTGCTTCAATAATCGCATGTATTACTTTTGCCGACCTACTATTTCCTTCATTTGCTATGGCCAAAAGTTCTTTTACTTGGTCTTTTCTGTGCATCAGACGCATAATATCTTCATGATCTTTCAGCGACAGAGTCTTGTTTGTTACGAGCATGTGCATGAATTTTCTTGGTTCAACATCTCGAATAATACGACTACGCATCAACGTGATGAATTTTTTGTGTTTATGTGCATATCCCATAGCTATCTCTTTAGTTAAAACATGATATAGTTATTATATATTGAAACATATAATAAAAAGATGTGATTAAGAGAGAAAGTTAAACAATTAAAACATCTAAACATTTTAAGTTAATTAAGTACAAATGTATAATGTTCTTGTTTTTTTTTTCAATCAATTAAGTTGACCATTTATACACAAACAAATTATATTCGAAGATATTTAAAATGACATAAATCGTAATAATATACTCAGACTACCTTTACTTGATTCTTCTTTTAATTTGTCAAGAATGAAAGGTTGATCAATAGCCAAAGCTACGGCAAAATGGTCTAAAACGCTATTTGATTTCGCTTTTGCAATGCTATCAATCTCTTTGATGATCAAATCGACACGGCGTCTCCTGTTTGGTGTTTCTTTACACATTTCAAAAAACGCATCATCAAATAACCTTGATTCGTGTAATTTGTCAAGCACACCATCAGTCTCCATCTGGTCTAGGAGATACGTGTAATTTAACTGAAGCGATTCTATACTGATTTCCTGAAATAGTTCATAAATTAGACATTCAACATGCTTCAAGGCCCGCATGAGTGTCCTTTTTATTTGAATTATACGGATATGCATCTATGTTTTTATCCAAAAAGTCTTTGATGTTTTAAAAAATACCATCTTTATCATCAACATATAGTTTGATGTGGGTTATGCATTTGCAAAATGAACAGCAGCTTCAATTTAGTTTCATATCAATTATAAACAGTTATATTTATAAAACACAACATTTAACAATGTAAAACAAAATATGACTTAGCTTTTAAAAGTAATCTTGCAAACCATTTTCATAGTTTTGATTTATAAGAGATTTATGTACAAGTCTTGCCTGTGTCTCGTTGTCATCACTGTCTAACTCATTCGTTGAATAATCAGATTCATCTGAAATTTGAACACATATTATATTTACAAAGACTACATTTCACATCTAGTTTGAAAACCATTTAGGAACTTCTGTTTTTACCTTACTCGAAGAATCTTTAATATTTCATATACTTTTACGACCAATAAATTTTAAAGTGCACTTTGTTATAGTCATCAGCTAAAACATAAGTCGTAGTACATAAATGGAATAGAATGCAATTGGAGTATCGACGAATTACATAATAAAACTTATTAGGAAAGATTGTTCGTAAGATAACCGAGAATCTTCAGAATAGAATAGCATGCGGTTATTTCAAGTGCGACTGCCATGCCACGCTTCACACGCAATCAATACTATAATATTACTATACTATTCTGTCGAGTGTAAGAATGGAATTTGATCTCTCAGTACTTCTGTAGGCATTATGTAGTGTCCTGGTTCAGCTGGTGCAAAACAAATTTCACGTTCATCGTAGGTCATTATTATTTTACGTTACAATGCTAGAGGTGGATGTTATCAGTGACAATTGTCCCGTTTTATAATTTAATGACTCTTTCTCGTTTGGATACCACAAACAGTATATAAAACGTGCACAGTATATCCTGACGTTCACAAATAGATATTTAAACAGTAAGCATTAGTTCTAGTGGACGGTTACAATGATAAATCTTGGAAATGCAAATTCTAACCGTTCATTATTTTTTATCTTTACACAACTTTCGATAGTTTCTTTTAACACCAACCGTTAAAATTTTGACATCTTTCTTTAATAATGAAATGAATTAGGTTTTGATACAAAGTTAACTTAGCAATTAATAAAGTTACAATCATCACCTGCATATTTTATCAGTCGTAAAGTTTAACAACATAAAAAGCTTAAATATGGTTTTTTTATGTATATACTACTTAACTTTTGCTATGCACCATATGTTTTTGTCGTCGTGCGAAAGGTTTAAAATGTTGATTTACTGTTTTATCAATTAAGCTGAAGGACGAATTAAACCCTATAAATGAGTTTTACACTGATTTTGTGCTAAAAAAGGGGATGACCCCCTCCTTAAAGATTTCAGAGTATGCCGCGTGTTTTTCAAATTTGTAAAATAAATTGTTTTTTTTGTTTACAGTTATAGACTTAATACAGTGTGTGTGACCCGTGACTATCAATGACAGCTTGGCAGCACCTTATCAGACTCCCTATTCTGTTTCTGATCGTTCTAACGGGTATGGCTGCCCAGTCTTGGACCAATATGGCTCCATGTTCCTGGATGGTTCTGGGTTGCAGCTTACGAACTGAAATTCTAACATGCAGCTCATTCCACTGTTCTATTGGATTGAAGTCAGGTGAGCGAGTTGGTCAGTCCATGCGCTCAATAAACTCCCTCTCTAGGTAGTTCTGGACCACACTGGCCCTATGGGGGCGAGAATTATCGTCCATTAGAATGAACTGATCGCCGACTTCGCCTGCATACAACCTAACCTGGTTGTCTAATATCTCGTCTATGAATCGCTGGCCTGTCAATATGCATCTATTTATCACAACCAGGTCGGTTCGTCCATCCCAGCACCATAACTGACCGACCTCCATAGTGGTCATGCTGAGCAAAATTTTCAGCCTGAAACTCGTCTTCACCACACTCTAACCCGCCTATCTGTGACGTCTAGGCAGAACCTGGACTCATCAGTGAACAGAACGTGTCTCCAGTGTTGCATGGTGAATCGTGTATGCTCCGTGGTCCAGTCCAAGCAGACATGGCGATATCAACGCGTCACGGGGATACGTATGAAAAGTCTTCTTGACCGCAAGTCCCTTCATGCAGTACTACGTACAGTCTGCGTGGAAACACGAACCCCGCAATATTAGCAAGGTCATTTCGAAGGGAAGGTGCTATCGAAAACCTTGCATGACGTGCCTCAACGACCAAAAACCGATCTTGAGCTGTGACCCTTTGCCGACCTCCAGCATGCCTCCTGCCGGATGTACCATGAAGCCGGTATCTCTCCGGCTCTGGTTAATGACGATGGGGTATACACCAAGCGCCACACCAACCTGGCGGAAGAGCTCCGTTCCCCCTGCTGCACCATCCCTACAGCCCTCAATAACTCTGCTTCTCTCAAATTCCGCCTAATGTTAACATCCGCAATATCGAAGTGACAATTGTAAGAAATGTAAGCCACTGAATAACAATAAGCCGGTAATGTCGCTGTATAATAAAAGACATTTGATTGTACGCCACATCAAAACATGAATATATTGGGGTGTATGCTTTCCACGATACCTAGACGAGTTGTACCGGATTAATCAACACGAATTCATCTCAGAGGACTATCTAAAAATATTTCTGAATCAGAAATTTTAAAAATTAGAAAGAAGTCTGTTTTATACTTGCGATAATGTAAATATTATCTTATGGTGCTAAGCAAAAGTTGAGAAGTATACCAATAACATGTTTAAAGTAAATAGCAGCCATTTTATTTTTTTTTCCGGAAAAAAACACACTTTCTAATCCTTTGCCAAAGATATTTTGTGTAATTAATGTATTAAAGTTAAACATATTGAAATTTAGTACTGATACTCTTCTGGGAAGACAGAATGTAGATATAATGAAGCAAATTGCTTCCTGCTCAAGATCTAAAAGAAACATTGTTATCTAGCTTACCTGAACCATTTGATGTCGTATGTGTAGCACACAAAGAGTAAAATGCACTGTCATCTCCTTCAAACAAAAATAAGTTCTCTCTTATAAATTGGATGAAGAAAATAAATACACATAAAATTTTGATCCACATTCCAATTCATACTAAGTCTTATGGAACCATTATGAGCATATTGGCTTACTTTTAAGTACTGGTAAATTAGCCAAAATCTTCAAAATTAATGTAAGCTTATTTGCAGGAACAGATTGGAAAAGAAGCAAGCTTGTAACGACGTAAACATTAATTGACTCTTTACTGTTGCATATTTAGAACATTTTACAATAACATTATACTTATATGATACAGGTATAAACGAATTAAAGATTTTACGAATTATAACATTAATTACAAAAAAAAGATGAACTGTGTTGTATTTTTGTCCAATAAAATTTATTTATACTTATAATCCTTCAGAAAATGACACACCAATCAAGTTTATCTAGTTGATTTAGTACAAAATATATGTATTAACTTAAATAAATACTGTGCTTGTGTGCCTTTAATTTCATTTATTTGAATTTTCATGCCTCAAAATATATGACTACTGTGCATCATGTTTATTGCGCGTAGTAGATCAAATGAGTGCATACATTGCCAACGTAATTTAGTATGTCTTAAATTATTGATCAATGTTTATATATCCGTACCGCTATTTTGTCCAGTGTCGTACTTCTTTGGTAAGTAATCAGTGTTCTGCATGATTTCTTCTTTTCTTTTTGTAGACTGCACAAAACAATGAACAAAATGATTGATAAAGATGATAAGCTAAAGGGTTATCGAAGGCATATTTCGATGTTAAATCTTTAGATAAAAGACCAGCAATCAACGTAAAGTTTAAATAGACTTTATATAATGTTTATTTTAAGATTTTCATATTTTGGAAAATTGCCATTTACAAATCATATTTCTTATGCCCAGTTTTAATCTCATCTACATTAGCTAACCTATACATCAAACAATATGCGTATAGTTAAATATGTTTGGAAATATGAAAACCAGATGTAATTGATTATGTTTAATGACAAAAGCTTTTTAGCTTTTTTAATGAGTGATTAAACCGATGTGAAATTTACTGAACATATTTAATTCTAAACCAAGCAATGTATTCTTGTTATATCATGTTCGCTAGCACGGTTATTAAAATGTTTCTTTGTTGTCGAATATTAGTGATAATTTAATCGCTGACAAACTATTAAACCATACTATTTAAGTATCATAATGGTTAAACTTATATCTCAAACGAGAAATTCAGCAGAGGTTTGTGAAAGGTCGACTATTTCATTGATATTGAGACTTTTATTCAGAACCATATTTCGTACCTTTCCAATTCTACAGTACATGTTTAGCCATGTAACATCATCTTCAAGGTATTACGAAAAGCAAATTGACTCGGATCAGAGTAGAAAATGCTATCAATAATTTAATTTTTTCGACAATTATCATCGATTATTACGCATGCTTAGCAGTAAAATATTTCCTTGTCAAATATTCTTATTGTTCTTTTGACGACAAATGTCGATTTCACGAATTTTGTCTGTTACGGTAAAAAGCAAACAAACAAATGGTGTTTCCATGGATAAGGATAAGCAAAAAACACATTTCAACATAATTTCAAGTAAATTATCAAACAGTCGATCTTAATTGTAATATTTATGTTCTATTATAATTAAACAGTGTCTAAAAAATTGAGAGCTTTACATATTTATCATATTCTTTAATAACGTAAATATTTACCGAAGTCGAGAAAAGGGTTTGTTTACATTCCCGGTTGAATTAAACTTTCTTTATTCGCCTCTTCTAATTAAATGTCCGTACTTTCATTATTTACCTAGAAAAATGCAAACTTATCCTGAAAATTCATTAAAGACACGTTTCATGTGCTTTCTGTTTGTATGTAGCTATGGTGGACATACACAAACAGTCATAAAAATAAATATTTTCGAAATGATATCAGAAATCTATTTAGAAAATGTATATAAATAGGGTATCGATTGCTAAGTTCAATCAAATACATGTATGTAGAGCATAACCTGATTGTTAAATTATTTACAGAGGTTTAAATAGCATTAATAAAAAACAAGAGGGGCTTTTTGTAAGTGAAAAGATTATCAGTCGTTCACATGATAATGCATCATTCGGTTGTAACCCCGGCTCCCACTTCTTGTGGAGAGCGGGTGAATTAAAACAATTTTCATCTCTCGTTCGTCCTCGAACAAAATGGCCTGTCATTGCGGTGGATATGCTAAAACAGTGGTGTAATTTCAAGCTGGTCGTAGTGGGGACTTAACCCGAAGGGTTTGGTAAACTCATACCGCAAAAAAAAAAGTGTTTTCGAAGTTATTCTCAGTACGATAGACCGGATGGAACATTTCAACGTGAATTGGTGAAGTTGAAATCGTGAATTAATGAAGTTAAAATTGTGGATTCCGTATGTTGAAAAAGTAAATTAACGAATTTAAAATTTTGAATTCACGAAGTTGAAATCGAAAATTCAAAGTCGAAAAGTCCCTACCGGTCTATCGTACTGAGAATTACTTCAGTACTTAGTAGTATCGGTTCTTGTTTCCTAATACCTCGTTTTGCATACGCAAGATGGGAACCAACGAAAAAATAGTCCTGCACTTCAAGACTATGGTTACTAACATAATGCGGATTTTTCTACCCGTGTATTTGCACTTCATGATTTCCGTGTATTTGAGGCGGGAAATAATGAAGTATTTAATATAGAAAGGTAAATATTTATACACTTATTTTAACATCATGAAGTTGGTATCGTGAATTCGTGAAGTTTAAATCGTGAATTCGTGAAGTTGAAATCGTGAATTTACGAAGTTGAATTCATGAACTCATGAAGTTGAAATCGTCAATTCATGAAGTTGAAATTGTGAATTCGTGAAGTTGAAGTCGTGAATTCACGAAGTTGAAAGCGTGAATTCATGAAGTTGAAAGCGTGAATTCGTGAAGCTGAAATAGTGAATTCATGAAGCTGAAATCGTCAATTCGTGAATTCCATATGTTGAAAACGGGAATTCAAGAAGTTAAAATAATGAATTCATGAGGATGAAATCGAGAATTCAAGAAGTTTAAACGGTCCTTCCGGTCTATGGTAGATACTAGTATTAATCCAAAATACCGCCATGTTTTTTTCAGCCATATAAAAATGGGGACATTCATTACATAAGATTTTTACTGAGATAATATGATTGACCTTTCAACCAATGATTAAAGCCAAATTTAAGATTATGTTTCAGCAAAAGAAGAAAGGCAATTTTCTGCTGACTAAGGTGATAAAGTTTTAAAATGACACTTTACTCCAAATTGTGATCATTTGTGTGCATATATGTACATGTCTATCTTAATACATAGCATTCTTCCAAATCATCCATCTTAAACATGAGATCAAATCAATAAATTCTTAAAATTATTGAAGCTAAAAGAATATTTTAAAACATATTTGTCCCAGAATAAAATGCATGAAAAAGAAAAACCTACAGAGAGTTGCTGTTCTTATCTTTGCCGTTCAACACTACAAAATAAATGAGTCAAGCTTTCAAGCTGTATTCAACGTTCTATAGATTAGTGTCCTATTGTCCAAAATGTCCGCAATAAACCGACCCAACTATTATAAAAATGTTTTCTTATATCCTACAATCTTACCAACTTACTTTTTCTGATTTATTTCAACTTCACTAAGACATCATCAGGTTAAATACAATTGCCTTAAAGGGCAAATCTCAGGCCATCCTAATTGTACCACATAACAAGTAAATTGCTTTTTCAATCAATATTATTTTGCTTTTTCACTTATTTGCATATTGGCCGGTGACAAGGTACTGTAAATCTCCATATGTAAACCACTTAAAATTAAATTGGAGAAACCGAATTACAACCGAATCAGTTCATACGTCTGCGCGCTGGACATGCTAGCGGAGTTAATGTGTTAATGTTTTATTTTATTTACAATTGATAAATGTTATATGTAACCTAAACTTCGGTGATATTGTATTAACTGTATACATATTTTGACTTTACCTCGTCCGTGCTTTGCCTTGTACACTGTCCTACTTTTGTTAGATGTCCTGCTGGTGTCCTGTGTGGCTGGGTCGTGTGGGGGTTGCGTTCATTGAACGCCGCCCTTTCTTGATGATCTTGCTTTCCATGTCTTTTTTAACATTCAACACATAAGAAGATAATAAGATAATAAAATGGATCACGTACCATTGGAATGGCGCCAAAAGAGTTAAGGTCAATAGTTAACGAGATCTTTATCTTGAGTCTTGGGTGAGGCATACATTTCTCATTACGCTTTGAAAATCAGCATTACGTTTTGCATAATTCGTGCTATATATCCGATTCGTAATAACAAGCAGACAGTTACAGCCCACCGCTTATATTTGAAATACTATTAAACTGTTTCACCGAAAGGTATGCAAAATAAGAAGCTACCAATTTACATATTTCATAACCTCCTATTTAATATTGTTGCTGCAAAAGAAATAAAATACTAAAAAACCAAAATCAGACTGAGACTCGTGCCAACAACTGCTTTGGACACAATGCAATCATACTACATCTGCACCAATTAACTAAGAAATTTGAATACAATGATGAGCAATACCCGTGTAATACAATATAGCACATCAATAATGAAGCTTCAACTTTAATTTAGAATTATTCATATAAATAAACACGTTTGTTTTATATGTGAACAACTTTGTGTGTTTTCAGTTATTTGTTCTGCTGATTGTCTCGCAAATTCATCTCAGTTTATTTCTTTAATAGCGTCTTGAGCGATTCTTAAAACTCTTCTAACTGAATCTGAAATGCTCGGGCGCTACGCTCCTAATCTGGCATATCTGCCGTTGCACTTTCTATTTAATTCACATTAGATCACGTGGAAACTGTTTCCATACTAAAACGAACGCAGTTCAATACGTTCGAAATGCTTCTTCTGGAAAACTGAAGCGATTTTAAGACATTTTAGCGAAATTTGAATGATACACTGTTTGAAATGCATTCATTCGCTTCGAAGAGACGTGTCCGTCAGCGGAATTGCACATAGCTAAGCCTGTTAGCATTGGGTTTGTTAGAGATTACAGAATACGAATACGAAAGTATGTCATTCAGGACTCAAAACTCTTACACGCAATTTTTGACCGAAACATAAAGATACGACCTTTGATAATGATATCGAAAATAACTGAATAAAGTATATTAAAAGCGAGTCTGTCAGACAGTTAGGGTTTCCAGCAGCGGACTTCGGACTTCAATAGTGCCTTTACAGGTGTTATGTTTGTGAAAAACTCAGAACACCAAGGTATAATTCATCCACGCTGAGACTTGTCTCAGCGTTTTTTGTTTTTTTTTTTGTTGCGTTACATAGAATAGATCAATTGGCGACTTTCCAGCTTTACTGGTGAAGGAAGACCTCAGGTGTCATTCCGTGCATATATCATGCACGATTAGGTACCTTAGTATAAGGGGTGCTCAATAAATTATGGAACACAATCAAAGCACGTTATAAAATCTTATAGCTAACAAAAGTTCATGAAAACGATAAATGTATGTGCTCGATCATTGCGTCTTTATCTCCTTCTTAACTGGAAAATGAAATAAACATTGTCACCACAGATGATACTATATTTTATATGGCGGTAGTTACGGTCGAACTAATGAAGCAGACCTGAACAAATTGAAGTTTGTGAAACGAGATGCATTAAAAATTTTGCACCTGGATATATGGTTTGGTCCGAGGTTAGTCACTACGGCAAGACATCTATATATTTTATCATTAAAGGGGTAAAAATCAATGCAAAATATTACATACCCAACGTACTAAAACCATTTCTCACTAAGACGTTTCGCGACGTTTTCCTGGAAGAGAGAATGATATGGTGTTCCATCAAGACTCGGCCTCTTGTCATACCTCTAAAACTATAAACTTTCTCAACAAACCAAAAGTGAATTACATAACACCTGCAGAATAGACGCCAAAAGGCAAAATTCAGCTCCCATGAACTTTGGTACCAGGGGTATACTGAAACGCAGGCTACAAAAATGCAAGAGGTATATCATGACGTCCGCAAGTAGTTTGAAGTAACCGACCTTCACCATAGGTGAAAACACCAACTGCCAAATGATAAGTACTTCAACGTGGTTCTTTTAAGATGGATTAGTAATTATTGAATGTGTAAAGAATTTCATTTGACATTAAAGAAATCCGGAGTTTCAATTGTTTTCAAAAATCCTTTTCTTATGGCATCAGTAACATTATGTCAAATAACCATACAGCTGTTCCTAATTTCGATTCAATTCAATCTACGGAGATTATTGCGGCAAATGAACTTAGAAATCAATGAGGATTATAATTTTTCGAAACAGTTTTAAAACTAAGACTTTAACATTCATGTTTCAGTGTTTGTTTTATGTCTCAATCATAATAAATACTTTTTGCAAAGGAAGATACAAAAAGGAAAAATTCTATTATCTGAAAGGAGAAAAAGAGAGTAACGACTCAGCAATTTGATCTTTCAAATAAGAACGTAACCAACAAGCTAGGTTATTTACCTAATGAATCTAATGCATATAAGATTTATTAAAATGTTTTTAAGAAATACACAATGTATAATTATTTTGATCTGGTTCATTTTGAAATGTTTGAAAACCGAAACTATTTAATTCTTCTAGTAATGATCAAAAGGACAAAGCGAAACAATATCAAATGTTATAACAAATATATTTCTTTCAATAATAACAAATATAACACAAGATCGCAACATACATTATAGAGTTTATTTATGAATTGTTTTAAGTGTCTCTACATGCATTTGATATGAGTTAAATATATTCAGTTTTATAATGATATAACATACTTACAGCATAAAAAAGTTCAATTTAGTAAAGATACATTAAAATTAGAATGAATTCATTTATGAAGGTACATACTGCATAACTCAAAAGCTTTTAGGCCCCTTACACTTTGACTTTAAAACAAACCGACCAATTTAAAAAACACACATAAAAAAATATTTGCAAATTTTTAGCTAAATGTTCATTAAAACAAAAAAAATGGGAACCCTGTCATTAAAATCAAATTCATAAACCAAAAGGAACAAAAAACAAATCTAACACCCAAAATTGACTGCCCTTTGTCTTTCATAAAAGTCTTTTTAATACTTCCCAATTTTTGTATTTTCCCTTTAAAGTGGGGTAATGCTTTCCAAACAGCCCGCAAAAACCCCCTATTTTGAAAAAATACCGTATGAAAGATATATGATTAAATAAATACTAAAGGGCGGAAAGAAATTTAATTTTCCCACCTTTTTAAGAAAAAGTGCTTTAAAATTTTGCTGCGGAAAACCCTTATTCAGTTTACGAAAAGAAGTCATGTATGTTTAATTACAGAGATTTAATATGTTATAACTGTGTCGAGACTCGACCGTAAAATTGCTGTTTATAAATTTCATAAAAATATTCCATTAGATATAGCTTTATACAGTCCACATCATATCTTTGACGCACCACTAAAAGCCAAGGCCATGTATAGGATCAAACATTTTACTGAATACTTTATTATGATAGCTATTTTAAATTTATTGTTTAAACAGATTGCCTATATCCTGCATTTAAGTAATAGTTTAAAAAATAAACAATATATAAAAAACCTTAAAATGAACTGTAAAGGAAATGTTAAAATTCATGAAGCTGAAATCGTCACTTCGTAAATTCCGTATGTTGAAAACCGGAATTCAAGAGACAATGTTAAAATTACCTATCTTATATCACGCTGAACATATGCTACCTTAGCAACTAGATTATTTTTACATAATAAGATATGATAATTAAAATAAGATGCATTTTAAAGTAAAGAATACGTGTTTATAAGTTTTCGCATTTGATTATATCCAATTGGATCTGACATTTAAAGATAAATCGCTCAATATTATTTATATATATATATTTTTTTAGAATACAGGTAAATGATTGAATAATGCACTCCGTGTTTGATTCGTATGCGGATAAAGTGACGGCTTTCAAAGTGGCGTCATTCATATACAATCGGCAGATCCTAGCCATACAATCCAGTTGAAACTCAACGATTTTGGGAATTAAAATATACTTAAACATGTTATACAAATAACAACAACAAAGCACGTATCCTGGAAGTATCTATATAAAATATTAAAACATAAGCAGTATAATATTTTCGACAGAAAATAATCAATAATTACAAATAATTTTGAAATAAACAACAGGATATACATATCAGTAAAGAAATACAAAGCAAAACATTTTTTTAGCAAATTTCCAACGATTCAATAAAGAAAACGTAAATGCATTTTGACATAGTCTAGGTGTTATAAGTTGTCAGGAATAACAATATCCTATCTTGTATACAAATAGTATTGATTAAAGTCTCTCATAAAATTATAGATACTTAACATATACAATTATTCAATTATTATTATATTATGTATTTACGCTTTCAGTGGAAAACTCCGTGTTTGATTCGTAAGCGGAGAAAGTGACCACTTTCAAAGCCACTGAAATATCATGGTGTCATTCATATACAATTGGCAGATCCTAGCTGTAATATTATGTGGTTTTGTATGTGAGAATATCACAAGTAGACAACGTATAACTTATGAGACACAAATGTGTTCTATGACTACAAGTTTAGTACTAGAGATAAACTCTAAAAAAGAACTGCTGTACTTCTTTCTCAGCATGCGCAAACATACATTTATATAAACAGTCTCATATTACATCTCCCTTCTTTTACTTAAAGAAATTGATTGTATTTCTTAAAAAAAACAAAACATTAAGCATTAATAATACGTTTTTAAAGTTAAACATTGATAATATTATTGAATCTGTTTTAGAAATTATTTTAGCTAGTTCATATATAAGTATAATCGAACGCAATCATTACGAATTATTTACACAATTATCGTTTATCAGATATTTAATCATTAGTCAGTTTATTTCTGATAAGTATCATTAGGATAACAAGTACTAGGCTTTACAATTCTCCCGGACCGTGTTACATAAATTTACATAATTTACATAAAAAGTTTAATTGGAAAAGCAATTTTGAGATTTACTATTTATCAACTGTTTTCAATGTCTGTTCTTTAATGTTACTTTTCTTTAATTGGATTGTTGGTAAGGGCCATGAGAACTCCTTCGTCCATGACACAAACTTATTTTCTCCTTCAGCTCCTTTTGCTTCATTCGATGTTGTTTCTTCGGTACTTGATGATGAACATTTATCTGACTCTGAAAATAAGAAAATCGATCTGATAGTGCATTTTGATAGACTGCTAATAAAGTTTTTCGTAAACTCAACTTTCAAAATACATGTGTAATTATAGTGAGGCTCGAACATAAAACAAGCCACTATTTAAAAGGGAATGTCAGGGTATTTTTGCATCTTGCCAAATGTCTAAGAAAAGCACTATGATTCATTAAAGTAATATTGAATACACATACAAAATAAGGCGCAGCAAACATTTAATTTTTTAAAATCATTTTTATCATTTTCTTCTTCGAAATGCATTTTGATTTCAAATAAACTGATTGAAACGGTATACCTGTTTTCAGTAATGACCCCAAAAAATCCTTCGTACTTTTGATCAGTCCAGATCCGGATAAAAGGACACTTTCAGTAACGCCTTTAAGACTCTGAATGGGTCCTAACCTGAATCATTAATTGATAACATATCCTTTAACCTAACATTATTGAATCATGAGTATATGGCGAATCACATCAGTTCTATATTGTATTTGTTTCAAACAAAATTAGGTTGAGTTAAATACTCTCCGAGAATGATATTTAAGGTAACATTGTACACATATATTTTGGAAATTTTGATATATTTTTGTTGCAACCAAAAGATCTAAATAGATACAAATCTCTGTTTAAAAACTTTTGATCATACCTTTTGTCTCTTGGAATCATTGAAGTGATCATACTTTTTTCAACGTCTATTTCAAGATTAGGAGCTTCTTCTGTGCAAATAAATATTTCCTTTAACATTTCATCAACAACATCATTCTAATAAATAAGTCAAATCAAAACTATTTTGAAGAATGTTATAAGAAAAACTAAAAATGAATATATTATAAACAGTGTGGTTACGCCAAGGGCTCTCTATTTGTACATTGAATCAATGCAAAATGTAAATAACATAGTTCTTTAAATTACCATAGTTTTTTTGGAGATTTAAAATTTTAAAGAATTTTTAAAATTTAAACTCTATAAAACCTTTATAAACGATTCAGGGGTTTTTGGGAAAAAATTTCCAAATCGGAGTTTTAAAATTTTAAACCCAGTAAACAAGTGTAAATTGAGCTTTTTTTTTTTTTACGAAAATACAATCTGCAAAAAGGCCCCTTTTTACTCGAGCTTTTTTTAAAAACTCGTTACCAAATTTGTACGGGCCAAAACGAACTTTTAACCCCACAAAAATATTCCCACTGATTGGTTGATTGATATCCTCGAACCTACCCCAACACCCCTGGGCGGGAAATTATACATAGAAAATCCCACTAGAACCTAGGGTCTCTCGAATACAGTCCAGTATGCTTACCACTACACCACAGAGGTCGTTGCTTTTATCTGGTGCTTATTGATCTTATATATCTAAGTTACAATAAATTGCAAAATAACTTAATATAGAAGGTGTGGTGTTACGGTAAGCATACTCATAATGGACCGGCAATCTAGAGACCCATGGTTCAACTCCCGGCTTTGGCATGGGGATTTCCGTAAGATTTTTCTGTGTATTATATCCCGCTCATGATTTTATCTCATACATGTCCGAGTTCCTATTCATGTAAATTTTATTTCATTATTGTGTAAATGTTGCACATACACCCTGATTTCTATAAAATACTCAAATTTTCAAATGTACGACACTAGTTTGAAACATACATCGGGATTAAGACTTTACATGGACCACCCACTTAGCACAATAGGAAACATCAGTGATACTGGTTCGATTCTCGGGCGAGGCAAAAGTTCTCCTTGACATTCAATTTGGATATTGAGTCTAATTATAATTTGTCTTAGAAATCATGTCGGATAAATTGTCGCACATTTATAGAAAAATTGGTAACAACGAGAAAATATCTGAGAAAGCCAGATAGGTAGATCAATTGCTAGAAAATCAGCGGAAAACAACAACAAAGAAAAAAATGTTTCACATATCTTGCCTTCATCCAAATATTCTTTAAATTTGTATGTCTCATTATAGACGCAACGTTCATTGTTTTGTGTCAGATTCGTAACATTTGGGCACCTATATAGATTGGAAAGGGGACCTGAAAATTATAAGTCAAATAAAAAGTGATACAAAAAAATTAACAAGACATGGTATAATTGATGAAAAGTAATCTAAACTACTGTTTGTGATTGCTTTTTGTTTTCTGGTGGATGTTACATTGTTAAACATTTTACATCTGTTTTAAGTAAATTTCATCGTTTTGCATAATTATTTATGGTAACTGTATAGAATATTTTAATCTATGTACAGAAGAAGACATTGTATGTGTAATTTACCTTCTCTGGCAATATTTATGATATCACCAGCTATATCCTCGTATCCACAAAATTTCATTGCGTGTAAAACATCTTGAACTATATCAGACCCTGTTTCTTTTAAGGACATACAAAATTTCTCAGCCCTTTCCCTCCTTCCAACAATTTTACTTAGCTTATTGATCTTTAATTCATCCCATGATTTAGCTCCAAGCCAACTTTTAAGAATCAGTGGATCAATTTCTTCTACTATTTCATCCAAGTAGAACTGCAACGCAGACTTCATTCTTTTAAGGTCTGTAAATAGAACAGAAGCAAATACTGAAGTTACACTTGTTTTAAAAGGATTATTATTATACATTGCTTGGTATGTATAATTCCTTATCAATTCCTATAAAATTATGTTTCAGAACATAATTTCTATAAAGATTTTATGTTAAAATATGCAAGTACATTACATTAAATACTGCATTGCTCAACTGTCATCGAACTAATCAAAATGAAATATGAGGAGGTAATGGAATTTGAAGCGAATCAAAGTTAGATATATGAATATTGAAGAAGAAATAGTTCTTATTTATATTTAATAAATATTAATATAACTGAAATTTCATATCAATTCACTCCATGCGAAACGTAATCTGTCAAAATATATGATCAGTATGATTGATGTCAGTAAAATATATAAAAAAAATCTAAATACATGACAGACCTTTATCTTCACAGTCGTTTTTGTCCTTTGAGCTTCTTTTTTTATTTGCAAGATCAAAAAGGGGAATTGGGATCTTTTTAAAACCAAAAAAACCAAAAAATCAAAATGTCTCTCAAAAGAAGCCTACAAAATTTTCCCCTTTATTTGTCGGACATGTTTTTTCATTTTAGCCCCAAAACGTTCGGGGAAGCATTATCTCCTCTTTTTAAACGGAAAAAACCATTGGGGGTTCTAGTTCTTCCAAAAAGGGGAAACCTTTTTTAGAAAAATTGACGTTTCCCCCTTTCTTAATTTCATTGAATGTTCTTTTATTTTCCCTGTAAATTAAAAAAGTTTTGAACACTTTTAAAAGCTTTTTTTCTTTTTCCCCTTGAAAAAAAAACCCATTTTGTAAACAGGTAAAATTATGGGAAACAATAGTGAAGATAAATACAAATAAGTTAGTTGGTTTACATTGGTTTTTTAGGAGCTTGTCATTGCCTTAAATAAACAGAAACTTTATCAGTAAAATTTGAAATACATATGTGTACGTCCTCCGAGATTTAAGATTGAAACAAATTGCCAAACCAAATGGATAATTGTTCTCATATCAACGTTTAAACCCTTGGTATTTATAATATCAACCAGGAGTACCAACCTTCTGAATTTCAAATGTTTCATGCATTTTCTGGTGGAATCATTTGGGCATGAGTCACTTATATAAAAACACATTTGATGTTAAAAACATTACATCGGCCGATTTTAGACGCGCGGTACCTAATCACTTCAAGCCACCGTATGGCGATTTCAATGTTAGTGTGACTTAACATCGAAATTACAAACAGAAATATTTCAGATATCAGTCATGTTTAACACTTAACGTGTAAAACAGACAATATTTGCATCTATCAATGAACTTGATAAGCAGTTAAAAGACAAAAACAAAACCCACCAACAAAACAATTGATCTCATTACATTCCAAAAACGCTTATATGTTGACTTAAAAACTAGATATCTAAATTGCTTTTTTGGATACGTCTAGTGAAACATAATACCCTCATCGCATTGCTCAGTGGTATTCATTAACATCGCTTCAGTATTAATCCTTGTTGTAAGGTAAAGGTATTTTCTTGATGAAATATTTTATTTAGGAAATAAACAATAATGCTCTGAAATATAGTAGGTAAATTTCAATATTAAAGTTACTGGTCTTCTGACTATTAATATAAAAGTTATTATAAATATTTGGTATAAAACAAACTTGAAATATTTAAAAAAAACAATATCATTATTTACATAAATTTTTATTTGAATATTTGTGTAAAATATATATATACCTGTAAGTATGGTCCGAATAATTGACGACCCATTTGTTCTTATAATTTCGTCTTCCAAAATACAGAACATTATCTTTGGTAATTCTTCTTTCAGTAAATAGTGCATTAGCTGTTTCTTCATAGCTTTCAAATCGTAAGTTTTTATCTTCATCAAAAATGCTTTATCCATCTTTGTAATTAGATGACTTTCCAAAATGCGATTGATTATTTTGGAACATTTCATTTTGTCACTAAGTAGTTTGAAGTTCTTCCTTATTGCTCTTCTATCTAAGTTGCAAAGACACTCTAAAACTAAAGAGACACACTAATCAGGTACGTATTTAAACATTTAAATAAACGTCTAAAGTGGCTGCAGGCAAAGTTAATATTTCAGTGTTCTTTGAAACAGCTAAACTCCGACTTGAACATTTCCTAATTTAAAAGTTGAATTCAGACAATAGTCAACTGAAATATGCTAAAAATAAAAACACCGAAGGAACTCCGCTGAGATCTAAAAGCTAAAAAAGGTAAAAACGAAATTTTTACATAGACAACCTGGGGTGCTTAAACGGTTAAATTCAGAATTATACTACAAATTGAATTGAAAATTGTTGTTTGTGCGCTTCTAAGCCGCTCGTGAATTAAAATAATCTAAACGCTTTTCATCTTTATATAGGTCATTTTCAAAACTTAGATATATTATTCTAGAAAAACGTACTGAGCGATTATTCTGTTTTTTTTTTGTACAATGGTAATTGGCCCATGACCAAACCTACATCAACCTTTAAAGTTACACAAATTTCGATAAACATTTTTCCAGTCTTTTTGACAAACTTCAGTTGAGTCGCTATAAATGCGTCAAATAATTACTAGCATACTCGTTAGATGTTGTCTTTTCTAAAAGTTCATAATACAGTTCTTGTTTCTAGCTATGTTACCAAGTACTTGTCATCACATTTATACCATACAACGTTTTATTTATGTAACATCAGTTATGGACGGACCAAGGACTTAATAAAAGCAGTATTGCAAATTGCTTTGTAAGTAATAACTCAGGCCTGTTGGCCTTCGTGACTATATTCCCAACATTTGACTTCAAAACATGCATTATTCTTCAACAATACACTCAAAATTGTAAACTTTAAATAAGTCGATAGAAAATGAGTTTTTTTAATTATTTTTATATGAAATACCTTGTGGTTTGAAATAGAACAGAATGCCACTAAACTTTGATGGCGACAGTGTTAAATAAAATAAGAATTACTATATGATATTTAAAAAATACAAACTATGATTCATAGAAGACGTTTGTTTCATTTAATGTTGGAATTGTTTTAATTAGAATCAGAAATAAGTAGCAATTCCAGGAGTCGTAAAGCCTTCTGCTCGGGAGATGGAAATGAAAAATCATAATTTTTCTGAATAATAAAAAAATTTCTCTGTAATATCATGTAGAATTATTTTATTCCGAGATATATATTTTTGTCCCTTGACTGATTCTGAACAATTAGATAGGAATTGTCTATATTTCATATTTAAACTTTAGTTTATCCTTTTACCATGAAGCAGATTGGTAATTAAATTATCTTTAATATCAATGAAGATTGAATTATCACATACCCGTTTCATTTTGTTCCGATTTTGACCATCCTTCTGATATTTCTATGCATATTTCTGAGTCTCTCTCTAATTCATGTCCACTTTGGTCAATCAACGACGCTATCTGCTTTTTGAAAGCTCCAGTGTTGGCATATGCCACTAATTTGCTTAGGGATTTTGACGACAATGCCCTTAGATATATTTTTACACACGCAAATTTAATTTTGTCAATGCCTATCAAGCAATTTTCGAACATATCCTCTAACCGATTTGGATTTTCTTCCAAATTGTGAACAATTTTTCTCTCTATTTCTTCAGCTACACTTTTTCTCATTTGTAAGGTTTTTACCGGATCATCATGCTCATTCGGGTCCTGTACTGCCTTTGTCTCTATGGATATTTTAATGTTTAAACGAGAACCTGTAAATTAAAAAATATTCTGCAAATGTATTGATATTCAGACCATTTTCTGATTTAATATCTATCGTTTAGACAAACATTCAAGGTATTTAGTAAACAATATTAAAACAGGAATGGGTTTTACTCTTTTGATATTAAACCATTTTTGATAAGAATGCAAGTTAAATATTCGCATTACAATTTTATAGATGTATCTGTTGTATTTACCCTTTTCATTTGTTAAATGGTTCTGCTGCCCTGTATTACTACTACCTGAAGTGATAAACAGTAAAGTAGCATAACTATCAAACAAATCGTCCAACCAAAAATGAAATGTAATTCATTTGAACTTTTCCAAACATAAATGTCACGTAAATGTCATGGAACATCTAAGGACTTAAAGAGTCCTGTAATTACTTCAGACAAATAAACTTTTAAGATATGTTTATAACTATATTTTTTTTTCCGATTTTATATTAGTCTCAGAGGTGGACTTTAAGTCCAAAATATTAAATGCAAACAATACTTTTTTAATTTACATTCTTTTTAAACAACAACAATATGAAAAACAAACAATGAAAAAAAACACCCCCTTCTCCACAGGAAAAACAACAACAAAAATAACAAAATAAAACCAGACAAAAAAAACAGACAAAAAAAAAGCAAAAACAAAAAAACAAACAGATGCATCGTTGATAATTATTTCAAAATGGTTCGATATTATAAACGAATAAAATTCACTTACATGGGTGAAACAGTCCTGTGAGGTTTGGGCAAGCATTTGTAATGCACCTAACAATTTGATCTGCCACAATGTCTGTAGATGATTCAATTTTTTTTAACAGTAATTTTACTCTTTCCCGCCTTTTTGGCGTGGTAGCTATTTCTCTTTTTTCTTTAGAAGAGATACAACTGTTTGCAATGAGCTCTTCTAAAATTATCTTAGGCTCAACTTCCTCTAGTAAAGTTTCCCTTTGCTGATGATTAAAATTTATCAAATCACGGTGTCCGTCTTGTGGCATATCTGCAATATAAACATACACATTATACGATAGAAATGAATGTGAAATCTTCAAAAGTACTGCAATCCTGTTTACAATCATTATGGTACCTTCTATAAAAAATTAAAACAGCGAAAATCAATATTAAATATTAAATGTTGTTTCTGCAAGTCAGAGATTAATTTTTTTCGAAAATATTATAACGTAAGCCCTTGTTACTATTGAGAACTTTACAGGTTGTCAAAAACAAATCGCCATTGATATATATAAACATCAAGAAACGCATAAGGAAGAACGAAAATGCCATAAAAAATCCACCAATGTAATAGAAAATTAGTTTCATCCCCACCTTATATGTCCAAATTATTATAAACTAAGGAAACAATATCTTAACCCATATTCTGTAGGTGACCTGCGAATTTCTGATGACAAACAGAAAAGCTAAATAACTTATCAAATATATATATTTTGCATTTTCAAAAAAGAGAGCTACAAATTACTTAAAATCCAATGAACTTAAACTATGTTACTTATGAGGTTAATGAATTGAAATGTATTTTACCACTCTTCTGTAAATTGTAAACAATGTACAGTCTTTTATTACACGTTTATCTGTTTTCATATGTATTAAATAAGTGTATATTGCTTCTGCTATTTTAGGCCTAAAAAGATTTTGTTATGTTATAATACTTGTATCACATATACATCTGATATTCACAATTGCAACATACTGTATTTTGTATTTGACAAACGAGTTCGATTTGCATTAAAACGTTTTAGAATGTCCTTACATAGTCTCAATGTAAAAATGGGTAGATATAAAAATTAGATAGAATAAACAGATCATGCAAAACTTGCAATATGAAAATTTTAGAAAATTGATATCATTTTCTATCATTATGCCCAAAAATCAGAAGTTTAAAACACAATTTAACAGAATAGTATACTTCTTGTCATCGGCCGACTGTACAAAAGTTTACAAGCCTTATGGCATAGCAGAGTAAACGTAAAATTCGCTTTTAACACTACACATTTTTTTCTAGTATCATAAATTGACAGGAAACATAGTCAATAGAACCAATGCAAAGAAAAACAGATATCACTTTTGTGTAAACAGTAGGGTGTTTGTTAAAATACTCGTATAATTAAAAAAATGAGATATCAAAGAGAGAGATAAATAGTTACACGATTTTATAAGCATATTAGATACCTCGTTATCTAAATGCGCAATAGATAATGTTTATAAACGCTGGACACATTTTACTTTCAGATTGTCGGCCAAAGGTTTAAGTCAAAAACATTGATCTTATATCTCTATAAAAGTGGCAGACTAGCAGGAAACGGTTTGATTCGTGTTGCAAAAAAAACATAGTCTATTTTGTCTGTGTGTATCATCATAACGCCCAGTGTCTGTGCGTACATTTTGTGATGAAACAATAAAGTTTTGTTCAACGTTGACTGTAAAGAAATTGACAAGGAAATTCGTCTAGGTCGGAATGTAAAGGTAAATTGCGTTACGTCGTTGACGATTAATATAAAAAAAACACTAATTATCACTAATTTGAGACTTACATTTTACGTTTTTGCTAAAGAATTGATCTTTCATTTTTTTAAAATCACAAAAACCAGGTTTTCAACGACCAAGTTTTGATGTGACAGCAATCAATAGGTCAAAGTGCACTGAAGGTATTGAGTAGAAGCTGAAAATTCTGTTGTAAGCAAATGACCTTGACATTGCTCCCAGATATCTAAGTGGTAATTCAAAGCTGCCATGCAGCAAGTTTGTTGTCAAAAGGATAAAGAAAACTCAAGTTAATACATTAACCATAATCACAGACAGATAGGTAGCAATCCAAAGCTGCCTCTTGATATAAGCTACCCAATCATCAAGTTTGGTGTAAATAGGCCAAAGCTAACTCAAGTTATTGAGCAGAAACTGAATTTCTATTTTTAGTTTCAGTGACCTTGACCACTGACACCTGGGTAGCAATCCCAAGCTGCCTCTTGATATAACCAACCCATACACCAAGTTTGGTGTCAATAGGCCAAAGCAAACTCAAGTTATTGAGTGAAAACTGAATTTCGTTTTTAGTAACAGTGACCTTCACCTTGATGACAGACGCCTAGGTAGAAACCCCACGCTGCCTCTTGATATAAGCTATTCATACACCAAGTTTTTTGTCAATAGGTCAAAGCAACTCAACTTATTGAGCTTAAACTGAATTTCTATTTTTAGTAACAGTGACCTTGACCTTGATCACAGACACCTCGGTAGCAATTCAACGCTGCCACTTGATATTAGCTACCTACACACCAAATAAGGCAACAATAGGCCAGAGCAAACTTAAGTTATTGAGTGGAAACTGAATTTCTCTTTTGGTAACAGTGACCTTGACCTTGATCACAGACACCTGGGTAGCAATCCAAAGCTGCCTCTTGATATAAGCTATCCATACACCAAGTTTTGTGTCAAAAGGTCAAAGCAAACTCAAGTTATTGAGCGGAAACTGAATTTCTATTTTTAGTAACAGTGACCTTGATCTTAATTACAGACACCTGGGTAGCAATCCCAAGCTGATTCTTGATAAAAGCTATCCATACACCAAGTTTGGTGTCAATAGGCCAAAGCAAATTCAAGTTATTGAGCGGAAACTGAATTTCTATTTTTAGTAACAGTGACCATGATATCTAAGTGGCAATCCAAAGCTGCCACGCAGCAAGCTTGTTGTCAAAAGGTCAAAGCAAACTCAAGTTAAAACATGAAAACAAAATACATTAACCATAATCACAGACATCTGGATAGCAATCCCAAGCTTCATCTTGATATAAGCTACCTACACACCAAGTTTGGTGTCAATAGGCCAAATCAAACTAAAGTTATTGAGCGGAAACCAAATGTTTCCTTTAAGAAAGTGGCGTTCTCGCTGTTCAATTAACTACGTGCTATGACGCGCGCATTTATATCACACACACACCACTAAATCACGTTTTCATAAGGTTTAAGGTTGAAATACCGTTATTTAGTGTCCAATTGGAATGACAGAGTACACTTTGAGGTTGGGGTAGAGGGTGGGTATGAAAATGCTTGCAAAAGAGTCAGTCGTTCCAAGGTTTTCTTAATCCGAAAGCCGACGACAATTTGCGATTATCCTACCCGTGATAGCACAGGTTTTTGAGAGTTGATAAAAATAATCTGGGTTAAAACTTTGAAATTTTTGTTACAATGCATTTAAATCAAAGCTTCATCTGTTAAAAATGTTTGTAATTGAATTCCTTTTTTTCCCCATAACATATATTTTCAGGCTCCTTTAATTTAAAATTTAAAACTTTAAAGTTTTTAATAAACAAAACTGGTCCTCTATTTCTCCTTCTATTAAAATAAAGCATTAAAATAAAAAAATTTTCAAAATCAAATGAATAACGATCCATTTTTGTCCAAATTTTAAAATTTTTATTTTGTTTTCAACAAAAGATATCATAAAACAAATAATCAGATTCTGACAACAACGTTTCATATAAAAAAAAAACAACATCACATTTATTTAACAATTGTAAAAATAATTGTTACATAAATAATATTTTAAACCGCGAATATTCCAAGATAATGTTTCTTGATTTGACCGATCTTTCATAATTATATTGCTTATAGTTTTCTGGTCTTCCACAAACATTTTTTTTGCCTTTGCCTACACATTTCACATGAATACCGTACTTTTATTTAATTGATCTATAAATGGATACAGGTGAAGAGTTGGCATCACGGACGGAAGGGGAGTTGAGCGCCGATTTTTATAAACTCGTGGGCAGTATCGAACTGCGCAACCCTCACCCGTTCACATTATTAAACGCAAAATTTGCAATATGGTAACAAAAACAGTTTCACAGCTTACACCTACAGAAGTAACAAGAGTAAAATCATGTGAAGGGAAGAAAACAAAAAACCAAAAACCATACGGAAGAATTCAAAAGATAAAAAATGGTTCATTTTGCTTAATCATTATCCTAGACCCTTTTGCCAGGCAATCATGGTTTCTCATGGAATTATTTGATCGCCATGTGAGTAGTTTTATATACATTCGACAAATCATAATTATAATGGTTTAATCAGGAATATATTTAAAAGTGGTATGACATATGTAAAATATAATGTAATGTGTTTAGGGAAATGATTTATAACATGGATCAAAGAAGGAAATATAAAAAAACTGCATCGGATATTTTTATACTCACCTCTGGACCCTATAAGGCATATTCAAAATTCAATTTTAAATTAACTTCTTTAATTATATTTTCAAATTTATCAAGAATATTGATATTTTCTACAAGAATTATCAGCATGAAAAGAAAACAATTGTAGGCAATGCATCATAAACAAAGTAAATATGGTGCTATCGAATGTCCATTTAACAAACATTGATAAAAAGTTTGAAAACAAATTTCTTCATATAAAACTGCATATGTCGTACGGTGAATCATAAATTGTATTGAAAAATATGTTTAAATTAATGAATATAATTAATAGAAAAATAATTAAATAAATCATGCATGTTTTTGTTTGTTTTTGTTTTTTTATTATTATTATTATTATTATTATTATTATTATTATTATTATTATTATTAATACTCCTTATTACTTCAACTGTCAATTCAATTTTCCTTTCCTGTATACCTACTTATTCACCCACAAGATGATCCCTTCCAATATATACGTATTCGATACATTACAATAAATCGCATTCTTTCTAACCTGTGACCCGTTGACATTGAACACGATTGCAAGTCTTCATTGCATGCCCATTAGCTGTGTGTAGTACACAGATGCATTTAGCAAAACAATAAATATAAATTGATATTGATTTTGAATAAGACGCATGCTTTACTGCGGATCGGAATGGCACGATTTATTGTGCAAGTCGGTACATAAAAACATTCACATACATCAGTTTTACACTTCGAGACCTATCTTAGATTTCAAGCTATGTTGCAAAATATTTTGATTTACATTTTCTTCAAATGGAAAGACAATGTTTTCTTATCTCCGTATACAAATAATGGACTGTGCACCTGTTTGATATCATGAAATGAGGGTAGTTTACCGGGAACTAGCCTAAAATTAAATTATGCGTTAACACGTTTCCACCTAAAAGGAAACTGTTTTGCATTTGGACAAAACGCATCGGTGTTAAGGCTGCTAAATTGCAGTTTAATATTTCATCTATCTAAGAAATAAGTTCGTTTTTAAGAAATTATATATTTATATAACTATCTTTTAAAGTGTATAAAGCTATATATCTGCTGCAAAAATTATTATTTGCATTTTAAAAAAGAATAATTCCAAAATGCTTGTATGAAATAAACATGGTATATTATTGCCTCAAAAGTGAATAAAGCATGCATTAAATTATTGCTAAATGGATAAAACACTACTTAAGATAGCAAATAATATTTTGTTCCGAAACACTTTATTCTGTTTTATTCTGTTTATGTACACTATTCATGTCACTGTGTTAAATAACAGAGACATTTTATGTCACAACTTTTTCGGGAATCAAGTATATAATAATGGAACCAATATAATTTTACTGTTGATAGATTCATAAAAATATTTCATTAGATATTGGTTTATACCCTTTAAAGTTTTGTATTGTTCTTTTTAGATTATTGGAATAGTGCTGTGCGGACATATATGTTTGGCTTCCAATACTTTAATAGTTGCATTTTATATAGTAAAGCGAGGTCTTGTGTGTGTGTGTGTGCGTGCGTGTGTGTGTGTGTGTGTGTTTTTTTTATTTTGGTTAGACACATTGTATCGGATTCCTGGCACAATACAACTTTGACTTAAGCGAACGCGTCCTCTTTAAAACTAGTACTACAAGTACGGACGTTTCGTTTTGTAACGCTTCCTCTTTAATTTCAACAACTGCAAAGACATTCGTCTAGGTGCCATTTTATTTTACGCGTGCGTAAAACGTCGCTTGTATATCTTTGATACATCTTTTGTTTTACAGTTTTTCGATCCCTTCCAAAGGACCCAAACCCATCAAATACAAACTAAATATTGTTCTCACGGACCAGCTTATTAGCTGCGGCATATAAAAAATTTACCGACGAGTGAATCCGTGCCACGTTTGTTCGTAGGTATTGTTTGTCTATTTTGTAATCATCTAAAAAAGTATTTAAATTTAAAGTTTTGAACATACAAGTGTTATTCCTCTACCGCAATTCTAAATTGATATTACCTTGACATTTTTGCCTCACTACATTGGTTACTGGATGGTAAAGCTGTAAATCAACGTCCTTTTGACTGGTGTCATTCAACAGAGAAACAAATGTAGCTTCGTAGTCTATACAAGAATTCGCACTGTTTGGTTCAATCGAACATAATTCTTGTATGAGTGTGTCATTCTTTCCTTGGCGGCTTAGACATTTGTTAATGTTTTCTATTGCTTCATCGCTAAGAATTTTCTTTGCTTGAAGTTTCTCAGCTAAAGCAGTAGGTTCCAGCTTTTCCTTCAACATCTTCCAATTCTTTTGTAAAGTTGTTTTTAATTTCTGAATGTTCAAAATAATAAAAAATCCAATAATACGCCGTACGTCAAAAACTCAAACGAGAGTCTTCACAAACACTTTAATGGCATGCAAATAACAGTTAATTGGCAACGATGTAAGAGGATTTCAATCCAAGAGAAAATATTGGTGTGGAATCACCTTTAAATGTAATTTTACAGTATAAATGTCTAAAGCTATACAAAATTTCTCCTTGACTATTTGATCGCTTCAGTCAGTACTATACATGTATTTTTATATGAGATAATACATGTGTATAAATCAATAGTTAAATGACAAGATACGGGAAATAAAGCAAGAATGGTATCTTTGTCATCAGAGGCGCAACAATATAGAAAATATACATATATAGATAGAGGATATTTGTTAACTTTTGTGTAAGATGGAATAAAATTACATGAAACACAAGAAACTCCAAAAAATAGTTTAATTTTATGCTTGTTCAATCACATTAGATTTTATATCAATGATACTTTGAAAATTAAAACTCAAATTGATGATAAAATACTTTGTTTTAGTTACTTTTCAGGAAAAAAATATTAGAAAAAAATATGAATCTAAAATATAAAAAAAATCGAATTGACAATTTTGCTGCATGCAAAGACAAGTTGGGAGCTTACGATTGTTAGAAAGAGTGTGTCAATAACCGAAAAAATCGAGAAATATGTTTGGATTATTATACAAGGGTTGTTCAAAAAGTAATAGGACTGAGAGTCTTGCATTTTTATATTTCACCCAGTTTAGAATATTATCATATGTATAGGGGTCGTAAGATTTTTCCTACAATTTTGGAATAAGTTTATAAATTTATTGTCATGAACATGTTCCGATATTTGTTTCTTGTAAAAATATGTTCGTAAATTAAAAAATGTGAACAGTAGAGCTGCAGTCCTATTATGTTTTGAACAACCCTCGTACAAACAACTCAACATTTTTTCTACCTCAAGCGAGTGTCTCCCATTTGTAGTTTTTGGCGGAACAACCATTATATTCACATTTTTCTTCAATTTGTCTTTCTTTCTTGGACCAAAGTGTAGATCTGAAAAGTATAGTAAAATGAAAATTTGGATTTATAAATTAAATTTCCTTCAAAGATATATAACAAAGTGTGATAAATATTATGTTCGAGTTGGGAAAAAAGCATACAGGTATATATCCGTTATCAGCATGCAACAACTTATCAAACTTCCAAACAATGCCAACATACGAGGATTGATAAAAAGTTCTTGGCCCGATGTACTTTCGGTAGTCAGAGATCCCAACTAATGGTCTTATTTTTCAAAATAATCGCCCTCTACATCAATTATAGAAATATGAAACGTCTGATATTGTGTAGTTTCTAATGTTTTTATTAGTTTTTATAAAAACTAAGCATTATTAATATAATTGCGTGAAACGGTTAACTGTTACATTTTTAAATACATTTCCTAGAAACAATTATTTAAATAGAGAAAAGTTCACATACTTTTGCTCAAAAGTAACTTCAAGGTATAACCGTTTCGCAAACATCTATTTGGTAATGTTGACAAAAAGAAAAAGAAAACTTACAGAACAGTAATTGAACCATATAAATATCGCCGTAAAAACTTCAATTTTAAAAGGTTTAGTATCATGTTGACTGAACAAATTAAATCGGCCGAAATATAACGACAGATGTAGCAAATGTTTACAATTGAATTTTGCTATAAGTTGAATAAATCTGATAAATTTTGATGATGTTAGGAACATGAGCATATCTTTGCGACAGAAGTATGAAAAGGGGTTATTTCGATCATTAGAGCTTATACAACTGTACTCAAAAAGATTTTAATTCCAGTAAATATAATTCTAACAACATTGAATAAAGAAAAGCAATGTGACAAACAAAAGTGAATGTTGAAATAAACGTATAAAAAGAAGGAAATCTATAAGTAAGGCATTTATTTGTTCAAAGTAAGCTGTGTTAAAACAACGCGACACGTATTTTCATCGCCCTTAGAGTTGTTTTTTAAGTTGTATTTAATTTGCGGTGTTGCCTTTAAAAGTGTTTTATCATTTATTAACATAATTTGGTTCTCACATGGGAAGGTAATTTTTGAAGAAACAGTAATCTTGCAAAAGTGATGCTACTTGCATATATACATATAGAAGCATTGCAATAAAGTCTGATTCAAATATAGAAAATGAACGCACCATTAAAGTAAGTAAAGACAATATCAAATAGTTACATTTTCTTCTGTTGTTAAAAGAGTCACATATTTTCCTGGAGTCAGCAGAGTCAGGACTATCACAGTCAGGAGATATATCTAACAAAGGAAATATATCTAATAAAGCATCAGGTAAGCTACAGAACAAGAACTATTTGGGTACAATTTCAGGACAATTCGAACACATAGAAAAGAATTGCTAGGTTTGTCCTTATGTACAACAACCCAAAACATTTGACAGTTCATGTGAAATGTGATAATGACAACTTAAAAACCATTTTTGTAACCAAGTTGTAATAGTTGTAAGCATAGCATGTCCCACTCCTTCATTCCCTGTCCTTTTGGCTTCTCCTGTTTTGATTCGGTGCCTTCTTGGTGCCTTACTAATGTGACTATGTAGTCTCAGAAGCTGCGTTCTGTGAACATTGTTTTGCCTTGTTGATATTAAAATTTTGTTCTCATTTTATATGTGTAACTACACCTGTCATATCTCAATACATTTTAGCTTTACACTGGACGCAAAACTTCTCCAAAAAACGTTTACTTTCCGGTCTTTTTACATCATTGAAGTCGAAGTGTAAATTTTATTCACGAATACTTTTACATGCTATCTTTTTTAAATTTTGATACCTTTTATACGAAAATCCTTAAATCATTTGATATAATCTCTTTAGTGGCGGTAAATTAATATTATCCATGATATGTTACGATCTTTTTAACACCATTCGCAAATTACTTTTATTTACAAGATTAATGTACATGTTGGTCGACGTATCCATTTATTGTTATTCACATTAATATAAATTACAATGAGTAACTGATATACCCTGTGATGTAAGCCAGGTTTCTCCCGTTCACGAATTATGAGATATGGTCTATGAAATGACCATTATTTAATCAAACGCATTGCTTCATTTGTGCATTTTTAAGTTGGCACAACTCTCTTGAATCATGATCGTTTCTAACAGAAACACTAACGAATAAGTGTCAAATGAGCCTTTGTTTGGTTTACAGTGCTAAATGAAACTTATCAAGACTGTTGCAGGCTTCTTTACTTTGGACATATTCAAAGTTGTAACAACTTTTGTTTGTAAAGGAACAAAAGAAACAGTTCCTTTAGGGATATTTTTTTAAAATAAAAATAACAGTATAAACAAAATGCGGATCAATTTAAATTCAGGATCCGCTCTATTTTACGTTTTTTCTTCTTTGAGATAGTTATTTTTTTTATTTTGACTGTAGCGATCTCTGAAAAGGACATCAAACTCTTTTAGATAGAAAACCATCTAGCGTTTCTACAGGTAAAGTTCAAGGATATTTAAGAAGTTTTATACTGTCTTTAGATACAAAGATCAATAAAATGAATACATGTTATATATATTTTAAATAACAATAGCCAAAATTGTAAGACTTTTACTGGTTAACAATATTCATTTATACTAGTATAATTATACTAGTATATTTTTACTCTTAATAAGAAAAGAATCACAAATATCAGAATTGTTTAAAGAACAGAAATAATTATAAAGTAAAAACAATAATGAGGTTTTCTAGCTTACTTTCCATAAAGCTTTCACATTTCATCTTCCTGCTTGTGGGCATCTCATCGTCACTTTCAGGGCTGAAAAAACATAAACAAAATGTATATTGACTCACTAAATTATTTGATCATAGACAAATATATTACAGAGAGTATAATTTAGGGAAATGAAAGTACAAAATATATGGGTTATTGATACGGTTCTTACATTACATACTTTTATAAGATTTTTTTTATAATTTCATCATGGTTAATACATACCAGATATGAATTATTTTCATTTCATTTTAAGAACTAACAACAAAAATTGTAATTTAATTCGACTGTAGGCAAGTTACTAATAATAGATATTTTAGTCATATTTAGTTTAACCGGTAGGAAGTTAGCAGTAGCAGTGAGCAGTAGCAGTAGCAGTAGCAAATTTATAAAACGTGAAGTTGGCAGTAGCAGTAGGACAGCAGTAGCAGTAGCAAAATTATAAAACGTGAAATTGGCAGTAGCAGTAGCTCAGCAGTAGCAGTAGCAAAATTATAAAACGTGAAGTTTGCAGTAGCAGTAGCTCAGCAGTAGCAGTAGCAAATTTATAAAACGTGAAGTTGGCAGTAGCAGTAGCTCAGCAGTAGCAGTAGCAAATTTATAAAACGTGAAGTTGGCAGTAGCAGTAGCTCAGCAGTAGCAGTAGCAAATTTATAAAACGTGAATTTGGCAGTAGCAGTTAGCTCAGCAGTAGCAGTAGCAAATTTATAAAACGTGAAGTTGGCAGTAGCAGTAGCTCAGCAGTAGCAGTAGAAAATTTATAAAATGTGAACTTGGCAGAAGCAGTAGCTCAGCAGTAGCAGTAGCAAATTTATAAAACGTGAAGTTGGCAGTAGCAGTAGCTCAGCAGTAGCAGTAGCAAATTTATAAAACGTGAAGTTGGCAGTAGCAGTAGCTCAGCAGTAGCAGTAGCAAATTTATAAAACGTGAAGTTGGCAGTAGCAGTAAGCTCAGCAGTAGCAGTAGAAAATTAATAAAACGTGAAGTTGGCAGTAGCAGTAGCTCAGCAGTAGCAGTAGCAAATTTATAAAACGTGAATTTGGCAGTAGCAGTAGCTCAGCAGTAGCAGTAGAAAATTTATAAAACGTGAAATTGGCAGTAGCAGTAGCTCAGCAGTAGCAGTAGCAAATTTATAAAACGTGAAGTTGGCAGTAGCAGTAGCTCAGCAGTAGCAATAGCAAATTTATAAAAACGTGAAGTTGGCAGAAGCAGTAGCTCAGCAGTAGCAGTAGCAAATTTTATAAAACGTGAAGTTGGCAGTAGCAGTAGGACAGCAGTAGCAGTAGCAAAATTATAAAACGTGAAATTGGCAGTAGCAGTAGCTCAGCAGTAGCAAAATGATAAAACGTGAAGTTGGCAGTAGCAGTAGCTCAGCAGTAGCAGTAGCAAATATATAAAACGTGAAGTTGGCAGTAGTAGAAGTAGCTCAGCAGTAGCAGTAGCAAATTTATAAAATGTGAAGTTGGCAGTAGCTGTAAGACAGCAGTAGCAAAATTATAAAACGTGAAATTGGCAGTAGCAGTAGCAAAATTATAAAACGTGAAGTTGGCAGTAGCAGTAGCACAGCAGTAGCAGTAGCAAAATTATAAAACGTGAAGTTGACAGTAGCAGTAGCTCAGCAGTAGCAGTAGCAAATTTGTAGGACAGCAGTAGCAGTAGCAAAATTATAAAACGTGAAATTGGCAGTAGCAGTAGCTCAGCAGTAGCAGTAGCAAAAATATAAAACGTGAAATTGGCAGTAACAGTAGCTCAGCAGTAGCAGTAACAAATTTATAAAGCGTGAAATTGGCAGTAGCAGTAGCAAAATTATAAAACCTGAATTTAGCAGTAGCAGTAGCACAGCAGTAGCAGTAATAATGTAGCAGTAGAACAGCAACGCATTTTCGCGATTTTACTACTACGTTTAAGAGGGGAAAAGGCCGCAAAAATTAGGTCAATATTTTGCCCTATTTACATCCGATATATATCACAGGATGAACCGCAAGCAAGCGGGATTTTTCGTTTTGCATTTCGATTTCGCGTTGTTTTATCGTGTTACAATCGCCATTCAGACGACAATGAAAAACCAAGCTGACCGTAATTTAACACTTCATTCAGATGAACAGTCACTTCACTTCGGCTTTACCTACGAAAACCGAATTATTTCATTTTGTTCTATATATACCCGAAAATCAAAAAGAGGCGTTAAATAGAGTTAAAAGTTTTTTTACGGTCGTATGCAACAACACGAATTCTGCATGGAATGGAATTATTTGTAAATGAAGGGGATCATCCTTTTTACTATGGAATTTCATACGTGACAGTGTCCTGCTTAATGCGTACTTGGTTCTGTTTACTGCGAGCTGCCTCCTGTTTCATTGCATAATTCTCAGCAGGAACTTAATTGACATTACGCCAGAGAAGGGATCGCTCCGCCCACTTGTTCAGGCGACCCGGTCAGTAAGAACCTTAGACAAAGTATTGGCAAAACTGTAATGTCACTGTTACAAATGAATTTACCTTATATAAATTTTCTATATATAAAAGTTTGATGCTTTAATGGTTTTATCGAATAGTAGATCTATTTCTCAATGTATAAATGCATTATGGTATTTCAAAAAAAAAGCGTAGGAAAAACAATATCTGCATTCCGTATTAATGATGCATGAAACGTTTTAGTAAAGATGTTGATTTCAATGAAAATTTAAAACTGACAAAATATCATTATATTATAGAGACTATATGTAGAAAGTATATGATTATGTTATGAACGTTTTATTTCGAAATTGAAAAAGCGAAGCAAAAACAGTAAAGTTATATTAGTGACACAAATAAATTTAAAAAATCATTTTTCGAGTTTTATGTGCGAAATTCTGTTGAGATAATACATTAATTTGTTCAAGAATTTATAAAATTGATTCAGAAAATTGCATGCCCTTGTTAACTTTTTATATGTGATTATGTATTGTTAACATACATTTGATATGATTCACGACATAACACAACGTTATTCTCTTTAAAATATGCTTCACATACATCAGACATGATGTTATTGGTATTTGTTTCGTATAAGCAGATCTATTTGAATATTTTATATATATTTATTGAACTTTAATAGAAATACTCAGGTTAGATAATTTCACCAAAGTTGTTATTGTATTTACTCATTACATTTGCATTTCTCTTGTAATTTTGTTGTGATTAATGCATCCGAGGGATCACTTTGTTTCCAAATGTTTTACAGTAACATAATTTTAAAACTGATTTCTTTAAATCATCATTCATACATCATATAAAGGGAACTGTAAATATTTTGAGATACTTTTATCTATTTAACCTTTCCTGATCTTGTTAATACTAGGTTTGTTGGAACTCTCTATATCGTGTAGGTATTGATGGAATTAGATGCCATCTCTCATAAATGTCTTGAAAGTATCAGAATTGTTCCAGATATGCAGCTCGTGTGTTTCTCATAATTGGGTATTATGCACGCTCATCTCTGACTTTAATAGCAAAAATCTTTTTCTAACAAACTTAATCATAATTGTACGGAGCCCCTAAAGTGACACTTTCCACACTTTTTCCCGGGACTTAATTCATTTAAACGAAATATTAATTCGTAATATCGAAATATCAATTCATGTTTACGAAATATCAATTCGTAATTACGAAATATTAATTCGTTTTCACAAAATATTTATTCGTTTTAACGAAATAATAATTCGTGTTTATGAAATATTAATTCGTTATCGAAATAATAATTCGTTTTTACGAAATATTTATTCGTAATTACCAAATAGTAATCCGTCTTTTACGAAATATTTCGTTTTTTCAAAATTTTAACTCGTTTTTACGAAATAATAATTCGTTTTTATGAAATCCTATTCCATTTTTGAGTAAGCATGAACAGTCACAATACCTTCATTCAGTAATGAGGACAGCAAGCAAAATAATATACCCGAGTAATTGGTTATTAAATTATTTCTCAACTAGGCAAATAGTGCTTTATATTTCTTTTGTAATAGAACTTTAATGAGAATCATCGTAACAAACCATCATAACAACCATCGTAACAATATAAACAAAAATATATGGTGCTTAAATAGTTTTTGTTTCAACAGTTCAAAAATGTGAAATGGCGTCTGTTGCGCACTTCAATTTAATAAACAATTGTGATTTTTCCCATTAGACGTAGTATGTTTCTAATATACATGTAAGAATGTAAAACTCATTGTCATTTACTGAACATTATTACAATGTATATTAACCCTTTACCACATATATACGCGAAACAACGCACTTTCGACCCCCCCCCCTTTTTAGGCATCAAATAGTGAAAAAATGTCCTATTTGGACCCCCAACATAAGTTTTCGTTTGAGAAATGTTGCTAAAAAAATTGAGCACTTTTTCGGCGCCGCCCCCATCCAAAAGTTACATCAGGGGGTTGCCAGAAGGGGGATGTGCCCCCTTCTGTTAGGGGGGTTTGAAGGGGGGTGGAGTCCCCCTCATCGCCAAGGAAATTTTGGACTTGTGAGAGGCTAAAAATGACCCGAGGTCAATCATAATGTAACGTTTACCAACGCTGAAAAGCCTTTGACTCTATCTCAATCCCTTGAGCAGTTGCAGCACTTTGAAATAAATTTTGATGGAAAAAATCGAGGCAACATAGTGATTTTTGGCAATTTTGAGATGTCCCCTCGTTGCCATGGTAACAGGAAATTTAAGACTGAGCATGTCTTTACAAAGGCAATGGTCCAGTCAACATTTGAGCCAAGTTTGATTAGTATTGAAGCTTTTTTCATAGTTTCATAGCAGTTTGAACTTGTAACAGGAGGCTTTTCAGTGAAAACGGCCATTTTTCACAATATGTTCATGGGAGAAAGGGTTAACTAAAAAATTGTAAATGTTACAAAACAACAATTTTTCACCAAAATTATGTAAAAGACCACATGTTAACATGGAAATACTAGTTTTTAGGTGATTCCAAAGTTTTTCATCATTTTTTGTTAAATGCTGAAAAGATCTTCCCGTCCCGAAAAGGCTATTTCGGCAGGCAGTTGATATTATAAAATATTAATAGTTTAATAAATGTATGTGTAAACTATTTACCAATATTGCAACAATACGGAGCCTCTAAGGTGACATTTTCCACACTTTTTTTCCCAGACTTAATTCGATTTTACGAAATATTTATTCGTTTTTAGGAAATATTAATTCGTAATCTCGCTGCATATGTGCTTTTTAGAATCGATGTTCGCCGTTTTACCTCATGTCAATTGTCATCATAAATAGGTTTGTACATATATTTATATAAAATATTAAACCTAAAACCTACAGCGGAACTATATATTATTATACTTCTAATTCAAGAAATTTGAATTGCTGAACCCGAAGCATACACTTAAACATACGAAATCCCGTCCACCGTGATAAAATGATGAAAACGCAATGGTACGATGATGAAAACATAATGATACGAACGTAAAGAAACGGTTGTATGATGGCGAAACAACGATGGTACAACGGGAATGGTGAAACTACTAAATCACGATGGTAAAGATGTGATGGTACGATGGTGAAAATACGATGCTACGATTATGAAACTACGACGGCATGATAATGAAAACGCGATATTATTTTTTACGCGGTGTTATTGCATCAGCGTGATTTCACCATCCTGCCATCGTTGTTTCATCATCGTACCGTCGTGTTTTCATCATCTTACCATCGTTGCATCACGTTTTCAAAATTGTACCATCGTGCATAGTGTATCAGGGGAACAAAAATGGTTACTTATGTCCAAACGAAACACCGTATTGTGACTCGTTTCGCATCTCGCCTGAATCTCGCGTCTCTCTTCGCATATCGTACGTCGAAGCCAGACAAGAAAATCCTTCGAAGCCATGAACCACTAAATATTCCCTCTATATTCTATATAAAATTGACATTTTTCAAAGACCTACAAAACATAGCTAGATCCATTTTAGAGAACAAATAAAGAGTTATGATAAAACGGAAAAATGTATCTCCAAAGAAAATGTCTAGCGTATCATTTGTTATTGTAAAATTTGCTATGACGTGGAAAAACCACCAATATTAAAATTGAAATTCACTTTATTAAATAACACATTTGCTCGCATTTTTGTTTTACCAAAATGTCTAAAATCGCGTGTCCCTTTAAAAAAGCTATCGCGCGCACATGTAATAGTACTAGTATCGCGTGGCCACGCAATAGCTATCGCGTGCGCACGTAATAGATAAGAAGATACTCTGTCCCCTATATGCTACCGTAGATACTACTTTGGTGTTGCAAAGAATATTTCTTAAATTATTTATAATCTTTAAGCATCGAAAAGAAACGTGTCACAATTAATAACGATAAGAATGGACTCTCTACATATGTGTTTGAGTTCTGGATACTGCACTGGTAGAAATTTTCATTGTGACACGCAGAACAGGGATATTCTTTTAGTTAATATAGGACTCCTATGCAGAGGTAGGAAGTTTTTGATCGGTCGGAAGTGACATAAAAACGGTATTATAAATACAGACAACACAGAACAATGACTGGTTGCTATGATACGGACGGGCATAATTATTACCATTTTAGAATTTTATTGAATAATGTGAGACAAATGTGATTCGAGTGTCATTTCTATTGTGTGTTGAACACATCTGTCTCATTTCCCATTTTTCGCAAATATAAATGTTTACGAGCACATCGGTCACACCTCGTGAGACAAATGTGACCCGAGACAAATGTGCTCCTACATTGCTTGCAATACTGTGATTATTGCTTGTTGAACTAGGTGGCCTTCAAACTCGTAGTCGAGATTCAAGTATTCGACCTCGCACTTTCAATACGTTCGCCTTTATCACAAAGTACTAATATGCAAATTGGATTTTAAGCGTTGGTACTAGTACCGGTTGCCCAACGTACACAGAGGTTGGTTAGTTTATGTCTGGGGGATACTGAACTTGAATACTAGAATACAAGAAACGGTAATACAGAGTATTGAACTTTATTCGGACTGTTTGAATTCGTTGTGTTAGGAGTCGGATAGAACGAGTTGGTAATCTCTGTGAGAGTGATCCATTCTCCCGGAATAACAGTCTTGTAATTCTAATGTTGTTTCATGACCGTCATACACACCGATAGTCAATGTTGTACTTATACAGTAAAGAAAAGTTATACACTGAATACTTCGAATTCGAGCATGTTTTACATATTATTACATTTTATTCAGTCCAGAAGTAGTAAACAACAAGAATAAAAGGTCAGCTATAAAGATCGATCCTTTATTAATATGTATAGTCGCAGTGAAAACAGTTTTGAGGGAGCCTTGATGCGTGCCTTATATGTGACTGCTATCTATGAGTAAATACAAAAAACACAAACTATTTCGGCAACTGTATATATAGTTCTTTGACCAATGTGAATGCAATAGATTTTTTATTTTGAAACAAGAAGAAAATAGTTAGAAATAGGCAGTAGACAGTACACTGTTTGTTGTAACGTTATCACAATATTCGGAATGTTTTGATATTATTGCTTTAAAATATGCACAACAAGCAATAGACAGTAAGCAAAACGCTGTATTTTGTATGTCTTGCTTATCAACACCAATTCCTAAGTGATATTATTAATATCTTAGCATCAGAGTGTCATTTTTGCGACGGACGCGCCCTCAGGCGCGTTCAGAGCTAAGTCATCTACACATGGGATTTCGTCTGCTACAATCGCGCAGTGTCCTCAACCGAGTAACAGCCCATGAAATAGTACATGAATTTGATCCTTTAAAACTCACATTCTTTGTCGGGATATCTTAAAATCTTCCATATTTAGCCTTTTCAATTTCAAATTAAGTTATCCAAGTTAAAATATGAACGTATTTGATTGATAAAAACGTTGTAGTCCCGTAGTATTATTGCGCAATATGCAAATTACTGCCGAAACGATTTACAGCTGTCGAAAAAGTAGGACAGCAAATTATACTATAATAAAGGTGTAACCTCTGAGTTCCAAAAAATTATTAGTAGGACATAAATATTTCTACATTATACAAAACATAATTATTAACAAATCAAAGTTTTTCGTGACTCTAGAATAACTCGCGCATTAATAAAAGAAGAACTATTTTCGTGACTCATACCGCGGGTTTAGCTGAATATTCAGCAGTTATTAATAAATTAGATATAGTATAATGGTTAGTATAAATATCTATTTTTGAAAATGCATGTAACAAGAGAGTTTTTTCAACACTTTACTACCATGTAGTCTTTCATGGTAATCTTTTTTGAAGGAAGTTATAATATCAGTTCTACTTCCGATTCTTTGGTTTGTTTACATATTTTTTCTAGGTCACGATATAACATTTGCTATTCTAAAAATAGATTATGCTTCACCTGCAGGCGATAAGGGTGTACACATTATACTTGTAATAAACCAGCGGATACTTACTTTGCTTACATGCAATACTTACAATTGTAAGAAAATGGAATTTAGTGTGAAATTGAAAAGAACAGCTTAAGTGACATTTAAATTAAAATAAAAACGATGTGCTCTGGCCTCTACATCTTTACCTTGTAAATAAAAAAGATCTAAAAAATACACTTTTAATTGCTGATGATTTTAACCAAAAATATTTTTAATGAGACATATCCAAGAGAAATAAAAATACAAATGACTTCTATTTTATTGTCTATATGCCCACTATGATATAACACGAAGCAATTCTAAATAACATTCTCACATGTATAATGTATTATGCTTGAAGTTAATTTGCATGGTTTTATTTTAGAAATATTTCGTTGACAGTTTTTTTCTATTTACATATCATTCCTTGGAATAAATCGATAAGGACACTGATTTACAAGTTTGACCAGAGTTTTCAGGCATAAATTTCATTCAGTATAAGTAGAAAATCTGAGTTACATCAGATTGGGACACATAAAATATATTGCTCTACAAATCTCGAACTTGTATGGAACTAATTTTCTCTGTTATATCTTTTGTGTTTTTTTTTTCTAAAAAAAACCTTAATGTCTCTCCGGTTGCATGTCCGTCGCATTCAGTGCTGCAGCACTTTGATTCATAGCTTCGTCCTATTCAATCTACTCTAATGTAAGAAACCAGTTATTTGGAAATACACCACATCTGATATCTTGACACATGTCTTCGAATCAGTTAAAAAAATCAACATAAAATTGGGTTTTTTTAGAAGAAATTAATTTTCATCATGTTTTCGTTTGCATGTGCATTAACCAAAGGTCAGTACTTTCTGATTTGCTGGAAAAAATGAAATCCGGTTAATACTACAAACTAGAGAAAATATTATGAAAAATGAAAATGTAGAAAATTATATATCGAATTACGCACCTATGTCCAGATTGAAAGTTAAAGTTTGCTCGTTTAATAAAAAAAAATCTTGTCCAGTTTGTAAATTTGAAAAAAGACGTACATCATATATAAATCATTTATTGATAAATTATGTTATGTTCGGTCATGAAATCGATTACCTGGAGTATTCGAAAGTGTTCGGCAGGCATTACGAAGGCAACCGATCTTCGGTTGTAAATTTAAAATTTCTCTAAAATACAATTACATATATGATAAAACACTATATATAACATGTTTTCCTTCTTTCTGTAACATGCCCCCATAATTTAGATTGACTGCTTTACTCAACCCAGTTAATAATGTTATTTTTTACCAATTGATGTTGAATAAAAAAATAAAATATATTTGTATTAACTAAAAATTAACACTGAAAATAGTCATATTGTGGAAGTTGTAATACATGAATTGTTGAAAATGTATTATCCATGACAATGCTCGTTTTATAATTTTGCTACTGCTACTGCTGAGCTACTGCTACTGCCAACTTCACGTTTTATAAATTTGCTACTGCTACTGCTGAGCTACTGCTACTGCCAACTTCACGTTTTATAAATTTGCTACTGCTACTGCCGAGCTACTGCTACTGCCAACTTCGCGTTTTATAAATTTGCTACTGCTACTGCTGAGCTACTGCTACTGCCAAATTCACGTTTAATAAATTTGCTACTGCTGAGCTACTACTACTGCCAACTTCACGTTTTATAATTTTGCTACTGCTACTGCTGAGCTACTGCCAACTTCACGTTTTATAATTTTGCTACTGCTCCTGCTGTGCTACTGCTACTTGCCAACTTCACGTTTTATAATTTTGCTACTGCTACTGCCAACTTCACGTTTTATAATTTTGCTACTGCTACTGCTGAGCTACTGCTACTGCCAACTTCACGTTTTATAAATTTTCTACTGCTACTGCTGAGCTACTGCTACTGCCAACTTCACGTTTTATAAATTTTGCTACTGCTACTGCTGAGCTACTGCTACTGCCAACTTCACGTTTTATAATTTTGCTACTGCTACTGCTGAGCTACTGCTACTGCCAATTTCACGTTTTATAAATTGCTACTGCTACTGCCGTCCTACTGCTACTGCCAACTTCACGTTTTATAAATTTGCTATTGCTACTGCTGTGCTACTGCTACTGCCAACTTCACGTTTTATAAATTTTCTACTGCTACTGCTGAGCTACTGCTACTGCCAACTTAACGTGTTATAATTTTGCTACTGCTACTGCTAAGCTACTGCTACTGCCAACTTCACGTTTTATAATTTTGCTACTGCTACTGCTGAGCTACTGCTACTGCCAATTTCACGTTTTATAAATTTGCTACTGCTACTGCCGTCCTACTGCTACTGCCAACTTCACGTTTTATAAATTTGCTACTGCGACTGCTGAGCTACTGCTTCTGCCAACTTCACGTTTTTTATAAATTTGCTACTGCTACTGCCAACTTCACGTTTTATAATTTTGCTACTGCTACTGCTGAGCTACTGCTACTGTTAATTTCACGTTTTATAATTTTGCTACTGCTACTGCCGTCCTACTGCTACTGCCAACTTCACGTTTTATAAATTTGCTACTGCTACTGCTGAGCTACTGCTACTGCCAACTTCACGTTTTATAAATTTGCTACTGCTACTGCTGAGCTTCTGCTACTGCCAACTTCACGTTTTATAAGTTTGCTACTGCTACTGCTGAGCTACTGCTACTGCCAACTTCACGTTTTATAATTTTGCTACTGCTACTGCTGAGCTACTGCTACTGCCAACTTCACGTTTGATAATTTTGCTACTGCTACTGCTGAGCTACTGCTACTGCCAACTTCACGTTTTATAAATTTGCTACTGCTACTGCTGAGCTACTGCTACTGCCAACTTCACGTTTTATAATTTTGCTACTGCTACTGCTGAGCTACTGCTACTGCCAACTTCACGTTTTATCATTTTGCTACTGCTACTGCTGAGCTACTGCTACTGCCAATCATGTTTTATAATTTTGCTACTGCTGTTCTACTGCTACTGCCAACTTCACGTTTTATAAGTTTGCTACTGCTACTGCTAAGCTACTGCTACTGCCAACTTCACGTTTTATAATTTTGCTACTGCTACTGCTGAGCTACTGCTACTGCCAATTTCACGTTTTATAAATTTGCTACTGCTACTGCTGAGCTACTGCTACTGCCAACTTCACGTTTTATAAATTTGCTACTGCTACTGCTGAGCTACTGCTACTGCCAACTTCACGTTTTATAAGTTTGCTACTGCTACTGCTGAGCTACTGCTACTGCCAACTTCACGTTTTATAAGTTTGCTACTGCTACTGCTGAGCTACTGCTACTGCCAACTTCACGTTTTATAATTTTGCTACTGCTACTGCTGAGCTACTGCTACTGCCAACTTCACGTTTTACAATTTTGCTACTGCTACTGCTGAGCTACTGCTACTGCCAACTTCACGTTTTACAATTTTGCTACTGCTACTGCTGTGCTACTGCTACTGCCAACTTCACGTTTTATAATTTTGCTACTGCTACTGCTGAGCTAATGCTACTGCCAACTTCACGTTTTACAATTTTGCTACTGCTACTGCTGAGCTACTGCTACTGCCAATTTCACGTTTTATAAGTTTGCTACTGCTACTGCTGTGCTACTGCTACTGCCAACTTCACGTTTTATAATTTTGCTACTGCTATTGCTACTGTCAACTTCACGTTTTATAAATTAGCTACTACTACTACTGAGCTACTACTACTGCCAACTTCACGTTTTATAAATTTGCTACTGCTACTGCTGAGCTACTGCTACTGCCAACTTCACGTTTTTATAATTTTGCTACTGCTACTGCTGAGCTACTGCTACTGCCAACTTCACGTTTTACAATTTTGCTACTGCTACTGCTGAGCTACTGCTACTGCGAATTTCACGTTTTACAATTTTGCTACTGCTACTGCTGTGCTACTGCTACTGCCAACTTCACGTTTTATAATTTTGCTACTGCTACTGCTGAGCTACTGCTACTGCCAACTTCACGTTTTATAATTTTGCTACTGCTACTGCTGAGCTACTGCTACTGCCAACTTCACGTTTTATAAATTTGCTACTGCTACTGCTGAGCTACTGCTACTGCCAACTTCACGTTTTATAATTTTGCTACTGCTACTGCTGAGCTACTGCTACTGCCAACTTCACGTTTTATAAATTTGCTACTGCTGTGCTACTGCTACTGCTAACTTCACGTTTTCTACTGCTGCTACTGCTACTGCCTACTTCCCATACATTTTAGTTTATCATTTATGTTTCTTTACATGCTGTAAATTAACTGATTGTGAGTCGTTTGTTGTGATCGTGCGTTCTTATGTGACCAAAATGTGCAATGCTTGTAAAGAAACGGAATCAAAATGCACCGGGCGATACTATATAACACCCTGAAACCCTTATTGAAACATTTATTGCGATTTTCTCAAAATAAAAGAATTGAGGGTCGAAATTCCAGCCAAGCTTCGTGTGTGCTAAAGATGTGATATACGAAAGTACGGATTATTTCATATACACATTGAATACCAAATCTTAAGGAACAATTAACGTGTCGCAGCTTTTGCTGCAAGTCCATCAGTCCACGTGTTTGGTTATTAGATATCACTATTATATCAATACAATTACTATCTAATAGAAATACTTAATATACTGAATTTTATAAAAACAATTCTGACGCACAGTGAATACTGTTCGTAAAATAAATATATTCCTTCTGACGGAAAGTCCGAACTTTAATATACCGATATTAAACAGTTTACGTCTATATATTTATTCAGCACATATGGAGCTCAGGTGATTTTTGACCGGTGTTACCTTCGTTTGAAGTCAAATGTCAATAAATGGTTTAATTAGGGTTTGTTAATTTGTTAAGCATTGTTGAGTGATAAAATTTTTTACCATAATCTACGACCTGAAGACTATCTCGCCGAAGACTGCAAAAAAAAATCCGGAACAAAAAGGTCGTAATAAAGAGGAAAGTCAGGCACACTTTGATTTTCTGCAAACATCTCCTTATTTTACATAAATGTTTAAAAAAGATGAAAAAAGTACGCTGTGATTGGCTTATCTGCTCTTTCATATTATCAAACATGATGTATTCAATTCTGAGTTTACTTTTCATATAAATCACTAAACTGTCTAAATCATATGACTTGACTATGAACATATTGTTACAGTACAAATTACAGTTACAATATCAAAATGTGACAAATTTAAATAACTCGCAAATGTATAAAAGTATGTAAAAAACTCAAGTACGAGTATGTTACGACATTAAGATTGACTGAAGTTTAATTTAAAATCGATCGTTTGATTTTTACATGCAAAATTCATTTGGTAGTGGTTACGCTAGAAATATTATGAATGTCTGTGTGACATCAATGATGTCCTGTCTTCATTATTGCTACTTCAATCTTCTAACAACATTCAATAATGTGACTAATAGCATTTTAAGCGACATTGTCTTGCTGGAAATTTTGGAAAAGGTGCGATATTTTTAGTTGTTTGAAGAACCCATATTGACCAGAATCATCCTTCTCCTATTTTCTGTATTTCAATCACTTGCGGTGAACACAAACTTGAACGCCATTGATTTCTTCTTTCGACGAAATGCCGTGCACATAAATAAAATAGCATATCTAAATCATGGCTTCTCTTTAATTTTTCTTTTTATCTTAACATCTATTAACTAAAGTAGTACTACACGTTCTGATATAAAGCATTGCATATGGTCTATTCAAAAGGTGCTTGTTTGTTAATTTTGTAATACATATCTTGCTTTTAATGTCGTATAATTAGCGTAAGCACGATTTTAAGATAACTTTATACGATTTATATTAAGCAACAACATATGCCATTTCGAATCCAAAACCAATTTCTTTAAGCTGGGGTCTCACTTACTCCCGACAGAGCCCAGGACCATCCCGGTAAGTAACCATGATGATCCGGGACGATCCGGGGTAAAATTATATTGTTACAGTCACACTTACCCCGGCAGCACTACGGTAGTTCCCAACTAACCACCCAGAGTGCGCTCCAGATCATCCAGGCAGAGCCCAGGTGAAGCTACGGTTCATGTCTGTGCTTCCCCGGTCGTTCCCGGAAGACGCCGGAAGAGCCCCAGTTGACCCAGGCAGAGCCCCGGTCGATCCAGGCAGAGCCCCGACAGAGCCCAGGACGATCCAGTCAGAGCCCCGGTAGATACCCGGTGGATTGAAAACGCCCGAAAATGATAACATTGATACATAATTTTTATTTAATATCATTAGTTCCAGAATAGTATTTCATGATGATTTTCTGAAAAACCCTTATGCCATACTGGAAAGAAGGGAAATGGGAAGGGTTTTTATACAAACAAGTGCAATCATCGCAAATTGTCATTATTCTTTTGAAATGATCCGGGCTTTGCCGGGGCTCAACCGGGATCAACCGTAGCTCTACCTTTATCCTCCGGGGCTCTGCCTGTAATTACCAGGGCTCTGCCGGCATATACCGAGGCTCTACCGTAGCTCTACCGGCTATATCATACCCCGGATCATCCCCGGTTTGTGCCGGCAGAGCTACGGTGCTTCCCCGGTATAACCCCGGTCGTTCCCGGCAGAGCTAAGTATGAAGCCGGCAAAGCTATACCTTCCCGGATCATCCCGGACCACCCCGGTGATATTAAATATTTATTCCATCCGGGGTCGAATGCCGGATGTTCCCGGATCATCCCGGACGCTGCCGGCAGAGTTACGGATGTACTCGGGTTGTTCCCGGTCGTACCCCGGTCGTTCCTGGATCACCCCGGACGTCTACCGGGTCTCTGCCAGGATGTAAGTGAGACTGTAGCTTTAGAACAAAACGGAATATGATTAAAACCTGTTCAAGCCGGCACGGTGATGAATGCATTATTACCGCTACATAAGTATTGACAGAAGGGGGTTAAATAATCTTTTTAATAATATCTGTAGATAATAATCTAAAGTATAGATAATAACCTATAATAATTATATAAACCGATATGTATTTTTTTATTGTACTGATAGATAGCGATTAAATTTCATCAACATTGTCTGATAAGATAGTTAGACAATTCAATGTCTATCTGATTAAGATCGATTGCACAATGAATGCGATCATTATTATATTATTGATTAGACCAAGTAGAGACACATTATGAATTAATCACTGTTCATGGGCGAGCAGTTACCTGAATCAAAATGGTGGTGACGACGGACGAAAACGGGTTACACTTTTGTAAATTCGTTGTTTTCAGTCGCCACTATTACAACAAAAATGCAACAGTGCGTATGAACGCTATAACAAGGTTGACTTTGTCACAATATACACCAGTCTCAAAAGCTTAATGTAGATAAGTGGGCGATAAGCAGTGTCGCAAGTAAGTTGATAATGACCATTTGCGATACAACCCATAAAAATGACTAAATGGTTCCCTTTCACATTTTCATAGTTTTCCTGTATGTATGGCCTTGACCGTGGTCGCAGGGATCGAATTTTGCGCGCGACATTCCGCTTTGCAATGGTGATCATTTGTGCAAAATTATATCGAAATCCCTCTATGCATGTAGAAGTTTTGCTCCAGACAAGCATTTTGTAATGATCTCGAAGTGTTAGCTTGAAGTTTGACCTAGACACCAGTCCTGCGTCATGTACGCAATACGGTTTCTGATAGTGGTAAACATTTTTATGAAATTTCATTACATCCCTCCATGTGTGTAGGAAATAGGCTCCGGACAATAATACGACGCCCGCCCGCCGAAAATACTACCTGTTTTTTTTCAAACATGCATATAAAACTGCGTATTAGAGGCGACAATTAATTCAAATACGTACTAGTACTTGGCAATTTTATTTCGTACAGATAGTGAATATAGAGTATTCATCACATTTCAACAATGTAATGAACGTTATATGCATATGTCAAGTTTGAGTTGAATGTGTTGTACTGTTGGGGAGATAATGAACGGAAACTGAAAATTTCATATTATTTTCAAAGTAAAAGGGGCATAACTCTGCCAAAAATCATCGAACTATGACCAATTTCGAACTTGACCTGTATTTTCTCATGACAATTCCATATGTCAAATTTGAGTTCAATATGTGCAACGGTTATTAAGATAATGAACGGAAACTGATGATGACGGAAGGACGGGGAATTACGGAATGACGGAATGACGGAACAGGGTAACACTATATGCCCTTGCCATTATATGGCGGGAGCATAAAACTACTTACTATATAGGTCCCTTAACGATTTTATTCAGTCATTAGAAACAATTGTTAGTTAGTGTAAATCAAACTCGAATACCTTTTCTATGTTTCTTGACATAGCTGGTGCCTTTGATTACATTAGACATAATGGGCTTTTCATAAAATTGAAAACTTTTAGAATTCGTGGAAGATTTTAAGAATGCTTGTTAATAGTAACACTGGCTTAACCAGACACGTCTTAGTAAATGGAATTCAATATAAAAGCTTTTTAGTACAAAAAAGTACTCGTCAATATTGTCAACAAAGCTGTATTTACTTTTTTATAGATGAACTTCATAAGTCATTTCAGTTAAGTCATTGAACGGTTGTTGAAACAATGATAAGTGGTAATATAACGCTAGCGGACGATATCGTTATTTTTTAGCCAAATGTAAAATCTCTTGAACCCTAATTAAATGTAGAAAACAAATATGCATTCAGATGGGGATATGAATTCAATGACGGTAAATGCAAATTAACGCGCTTTGTTTATTCTGGTTGACAAGCTGTTAAAGATACACACTGTTGTAGTTTGGTTGTAATGGCGGCGACTGAAAACGGATGTAAGTCATTTTCGTTAGCCGTCGCCACCATTTTGTTTCCCGTTTACTGTCTGTCCTACAGTGATTTCCCGCCCACAGTAATTCGCCCAAAATGTGTCTCTAATTGGTCAAATCAATACCAAAGTAATGATCGCATTTATTGTGCAATCGATGTCAATCAGAACGTTATTGAATGGGAGAGTTTCTAGATAATTCGGCAGCACTCCTGTCCTGACAAATTAGAGGAATCAACTGTATGCTAGCTATCTCTGTATACTGCAGGTTTACATTGAATTACAATGGGAGAATGCAAAGTATGTAATCAGCTGAAATAAGCTCAGGTTTATATTGCAAAGTAAACTTATTAAAAGTGAAATTATTACATTGACTTTGCAGGTGAACGCAAAAGATTGAAGAAGGGAATTGTGTCTTCTATATTTTGGAGAGGGCATCGTGTAATCGTAGTTCTGATAACCGTTCACACTTAAAAGAAAAAAATCCTGGAAAGGCAGAAAAAAGACGTGCAAAGACGATCATTGTGTGAATCCTTTAAGCTCAGCCACAGTGCATGTAGCAGACATTCCTGAAATCACTGATTTACTCTCATCAAAAAGAAGTCCAAATTCATTGTTTGTTTTGAAGCATTTTAATCCTTGTCAAGAAAAACAGATCACAGGGATCTAACTTGTAATTCCTTAACACTATGATATGGATATCCCCAGGAGGAAATGTGACAGTTGTTAGTAATTCTTATTCATTGAACGCCGCCTATCCTTGTTGATAATGTTTATCATATTTTATGGTGGTACAACAAGCGATCGTCAAATTATTGAACGTTCAGTTCTGTGCAAGAAGAAACTGTTTCAACCAGAGAACAGTATAATGGCAGATAGGGATATCATGGTTAGAATGTAGCAGGAAATACCCCTACAATGCTTTGTGGCAAATCATAGATTGAATCTGAAGCTGTTGTCAAAACAGGCACATAGCATCAAACCCGATACATGTGGTTATAGGATTTGCAAAGCAATTTAAAATCCTGAAGTCAGAACTTCCAACAGCTAGAATTATACATGGGTCACGTATGGGTCACGTATAGTAACAGGATTTTACTTTTTCGAAAACGCATTGTTGGCAAACTACCTTGATTAAAGAAAATGTTTAAGTGATCTGACATACTAAAATGGAATATCCTGAATCGTAAATACTTAGCGGATGCTATAAAAATAAATACAGATATAAAGTAATGATTTTTTTTAATATCAGAGACACACATTAACATGGTTATGTCACATTTTAATGCACATACTTGATACATGATACATCTTGCCTTTATACATGTAATAAAGTGAGTTAAACTGAGCTTTCCTGTCCTTGTATCAGTAGTGATCCTTTAATACTTCTCATAGAAGAGTGTTAACTATAATGTTACGCTTTGAGTGATATTCCAAGGAAGGAAATAATTTTCCAGTTTACTGAACATGTGTCCCCCACTGTATGGACATTTAATTACTATGACAATAGTTTCGCTGATGACGCCATCAGGTGTGCAGGGTAAATACAGATTTAGATGGCAGATGTTCAGTTCACAACGCTGCACTTTGAGTCTGTGTCTCTCACTGTATGGACATTTAATTCTATGACCGTAGTTTAGCTGATCAGATGTTCAGTCCACAACGCTTCACTGTGAGTCCCGTTTCAGCTTCAAATTTCTAACGCGCCGTTTCGTCATACTGATTCCCATGTTTTATAGGTTTGCTATGAAGATTCGGAGAAGTCATGAAAGATTTGCATAATTTGTTCCTAGCTGTCAACTAGCAAATTTCCCCAATTCTGGATGCAGTTACTCTCCAGAGACGTTGGTCCCGCCACGTATAGTCGTCAGTCTGCGATCTGGTCCTCCATTCTATTGTGACTATCTGTTTCGGGCTGTTAGGCATTGTCTTATCACTGTTCTAGCAGTGGTCTAAAGGAGGTAGTCATGATCCCTTCCTGCATATCCGCGTTGCTTCATATGTAGCGGATGGCTAAGTCTATTGACGTATTTGAACAATAATTGAAAGCTGTGTTGCTCATATTATCTTTGTAGTTTGCGCAATTCCTGAGAGCAGGGGGTCTTGGATCCTGAAATTAATTTGTTTCTTCGTTACCTGTCATATCTCCTGCATTTAAAAGTGTCCCAGATTACTGTTTCTTTATCTTGTGGAATATCTGAAGAATTTTAGTACATGTTCTTTGAACGTTGAGATTATTGCCAGGAGAATAATCAGCACTGCAGCAAGTTGTATGCATGTACCATGTGGTCCATTTTCAACAGGACATTCACAATGACATTCACAGTGACTATTAAACACTTCCCCATTTTCTGTGCGAAGTTTGAGGTAACATTACGTGACATTGTTGCTGAAACTATACCAGTGTAAAACAAGTCTTACTTATGCTACAGGTTCTAATTCTATTACTGTTGTGCTGCAACTGTCCCTTTTGTAAGCCTTGATATCTGAAGTGATGTTCTTGTCTGCCGCCTCTAGGTATTTGGAAATATGTGGCATTGACAGTTTTGGCAGAAGAATTTTATGTTTTAACTGCAATTGGTGAAGGTCGACTCTGGCAAGGCAGTGTACAATGGCTTGGGTAGCAGAAGGGGTTCTCCTTTAAAGTCTAAATTTCTGTCATACTCCAATCTGTAAAAGAATAGGACCAGAAGAACTTTTTATTTAGTAAGGAACAAATTTGAAGCAATACACTCTATATGATTATATTAATTTAAGCATCATAAATTTGTAAGATGCCAAAAAAGATTATATCAAACGCATTGTATAATTCACTAACAGTTCTATTTAAATATAATGTATGTAAAGGCATTATATTTTAAGATAGAATAACCAAGTTTTAACCAGAAAAGTGTTGATTATTTCTCCAAGATCATTTTCATACTAGTTATTCAGTCTACATGGTCTACATTCTACAGCTGATAAATGCTTAAGATTTAATATAATATATTCAATATGTTAAATATAATTACCTTAATATTAAATCTTCTTTTCTTTCTACTGTTGAAGGCCCTGTGGTAATTTATTCTTTCTTTATTTAACAACTGACCAGCCAAAATACTCGGAAACTTTCTAAGAATCCATTTTTAATCTTTGTGTTTACATCAAGTGTGTGTATACCTCTTTTTAACTACTCCCAAATTGTGATACAATAAAGTATCTATCTATCTTATCTACTACAGATTATTATCTTTAATAAATTATGTTATTAAGCGAAGAGAAGCATCGAACAGCACACTAAGACCCCCGATTGTCACTACTTAATTACGTACAACGATGATAATGCAACTTGGTACGTTTGTTAGCTACATTTAAACGATAACGTAGTGTAAAATGAAGGAACTCCAGACAATATATTTACCTGATTGCATTGTAGAGAATCACATGTAGGGGTTAAGATAAAATAACATAAGTCCTGCCTTCTGACTTATTCTCATACTTATATTTAACATTTTCCTAAAACATTTAATAAATATGGTACATCAAATTATTTAATACAAGCATACCTCAGTTTTCTTTTATTCACTTTTCCTTTTAAAACACCTGTTTTCTCACGGACCTGTGAAGAATAAATATATGATTTTGTGTTTCAATGCATTCCTTGACAATCGCAAATATATATCATATGTTAATACCATCGTAATATTTACATTTCTTATTTAAATAGTTCAGCAAATTAAATAAGCAATTATGAATTAAAATTGTAAAAGGTCATAATGTTACAATTAAATTCTGGTACTGCTGAACATTATCAGTCTTAATTTATTGATTAAAAGTAATAATGAAAATACTATGCACTATACACCGATGTTAAACAATTAACTAACCTGAGTTTTAAATCATAAAAATGCTAAAATATGAAGTTACCTGCATTTTTTCTGCCATTTTATCCAACGACGCAAAACAGAAACTCAAATTTAATGGAAAGTCCCGGATCGACTGCGCGTGCTTAATGACCTTTGCACGCCTACGTTTTTGTTGGCTATTATACATAAAACAGAAGGCTGTTATCTTTGATAATCTATTGCGAATGTTTATATTTGACATCCAAAGGAAAATAAAGTCTACTTTGGTTATGATTGAATATATGTTTGACAATCATAATCAATTCAAAAATGCTCACTGATGTTCAATTTTAACCAAATCCAAATTAATGTCAACATGCAGACATTTTGTACTTACCATAATAAACAATTAATAAGTTTAAAAGTAATAAACTGTTTACTACGGTAGCACAGAGAGGACATCAGCTAGTATGGTGGTTGATTTGTGTTATTCGTGTTTTCTCCTCGCGACACCGCCAAGCGAAAAGTTAAAATGGCGAGGGGGGGGGGTCGCGAATTTCCTGGGGCACGGTTCGAAGAGTAATAAAACTTCATCCCGCGCCTCCGTTAATAAGCGTATTTTCGCCCCGCGACCCCGCTAAGCTAAAATGGCGGGGGTGCGGAGCAAAAACATAATCGAGATAATTAAGTTGTGCAAACGAGATACGATTTCGTGCGCACGAGATTATTATGTGATACACGAGATACTTTGCCGTATGCACGAGTCACTATGTCAACGCACGAGATAATAAATATTGTTATCAATTCGTGCCCAAGATAAAGTATCTCTGCGAACGAAATAAATAAACATACACACACACACGCACGCGCGCGCGCCCCGCACGCACACACACACACATGTCACCTCTATGCCACCGTACCTCTGTGGCACCGTAGTTTACTATTTTATCTGTGAATTTACTTAATTTAGGTGGAATTGTACTCGGTATATTGATATAGATTTTGTCATTAAATTACTATTTGTGTACACATGTTTTCTAAGCATAGGCCGGTTAGACCGAAATACCGATTCTTACTATTGTGTCCGAAGTTTGACGGAAAGGGCCGGGAAGATGCTATTGCGTTATTGTATGTTAATCTCAATTATTACGTCCCCTGAAAGTACATCGTAAGCTTCCTATGTTATCAAAAAATTATAATAGAATAGCTTATTCAACTAAACACGTAGCGGTGTCATTGTAAGAGGATCTGTATTAAACTTTCTTCAAAACTTCATCTTTTGTTCTTTTTTTAGTTCCTTTCTTCAAAGTACATTTTCCTTTGTAAAAGGGGTGGACAAATCTAAAATAGCTATATCTGTCGCAAACTTTGCGATTTTTTTGTAAGTTATACATGTTTTGATTTGTTTGATAATTTTGTAATTTCATAATCTTTTATAGCAAAGTTAAATTGAACTACTTTTCATTTGAGTATGCTCCTGATTTTGTTAAAGTAATAAGAAAACTCCTTAAAATGTGTTATTTCATTGTAAACTCCTTTCTATTTTTCCCGCCGCATGCTTTATGTGCTTTTCTTGATTATTTTCCCGCCTTTTATTAGTATATAAGCTTAGATGATTTAGCATACAAGTCAGAAAATTCTTTAGGTTCTTAGTGTGTAAGGTCTTCTTGAAACTACTTTTGGATTAAAATTAAAGTGATATATTTTGGATATTTAAAATTATTTAGTTTCTGTGGTTACATTTAAAGATAAAAAAGAGTTTTATATATTGAGCATAGTAAAATTGATGTTTGTTAATAAATCATAAAAGTTAGGTATCATATTAAACTGTAAAACGTTTCTTCTGTTTAGTTCTATTTTCTAATATTACTAAGTAATTGTTATGACAAATAGTTATAACAAATACTTAGTAGTAAAAAAACATAATACAAGGGTGAAATAAATTCAAACACTGTTTCAGTGTGGTATAAAGATTTCAGTCTATGAAAAATTAGTTAAA